>NC_137788.1:84890247-84955247 GCF_963383645.1 Muscardinus avellanarius | reverse complement strand
ATAGCGTAGGTTCGAAGCCAGCCGCGCGCGCTGGCTTAGGAGACCCTGTTTCCAAATTAAAATGTAAAAATAGGTCTGGGAGTGTAGCCAAGAGGTAGAAGGGCTTCCAGGAACCCCAGTACCACAAAAAAAAAAAAAAAAAAAAAAAGAATATTCCTGGCAGAAGAAAGCGGAAGCCACAAGCCCCTGGGTTGGCGCATGTGTGCTCAAAGATAGCAAGGAGGCCAGAGGGCCTGGACTGCAGTAAGCGAGGGACAAATGGCAGCAAATGAGGTCAGATCTGGGATGTGGGGGCGTGGCCGGAGGGAAGCCCCACTGCACAGGAAACTGTAAAGTTTGCTCTAAACTCTAAGTCAGAGTCTCTCAGCGTCTGAGGGAGGGTAGCCCTCAGACTCGCAGCAGAAACACAGATCCTTGCAGATCATCACAGACCTAGAGAATCCGAATCTCTGGGGGGTGGCTTAGCTCTCCTTGGGATTTGTGTTCGTGCCAAACTTTGATAAACTCTCTTGGTAATTAAAAGAAGAAGAAGCAACTTTAGTTTCAAAACTCCTGAGCTAATGAAGGAAATAGGTCAAATAATGCTATGTCCCCATATGAAGGTAACACTACTAATCTCATTACCATGTGTGTTGGGTGGCAGGGTAGGGAGTGGAGGGGACATACGGAGTACTCTGCATAATTGTTTGTATCACTTTGAACCTCGCTATGATGTATAATTACCATGCACCAATAAAAATACATTTTTTTCAAAATCCTGACCTGAAAATCCACCCCCATCCCTACAAATAGTCTAGCATTGGGCTAATTATACAATCCACCTAAGCCATGCCTTCCCATTTTAACGAAGAGAATTGCTTTAAAGTGGTTGTTTTTTTTTTTTTTTTTTTAATAAAACCTGGTGGCAAACATTAGAGAAATGTGGTGGTTGTCAATCTCTTGACAAATATGAGTTTCTGTCATTATAAACAGAAGTTCCCAAGCCCATTCCCGGTGCTATTAGGCTCATTCAGACAAGCATGTGGAAAGCTTACAGCGAGTCTGGTCTGGTTTTGTTAGATTTGGCACGGAGCCTCAGCATGGAGACTGCAGCTGGCGTGGTGCATCGCAATATATATGGTACCTGTCCTCGCTTTGGCAGGCAAGACTCTCTCCACCAAGCATTGCAAACTAGGATAATGGGACAACAGAGATGCTCACGACACTTAGCCCAGAACATTTCCATCACTCTCTCTACCCCAAGTATTTGTTATGTTTTATGCAAACAACACTTGTTTGCCATAACTTGGTATGAGCAGCAGGAGAGATGTTGAGTTGGAGTCAAAAGAGATGGACTCAGGCCCCCAAGGTCACTACTTATTGCTTGATGACCCAGAGAGCTCACATCACCACACCAAGTCTGCCTTTCCTATCTACCACCCAAACTGGTGTGAGGTAAACCAAGATGGCATACATGAACCCTCTTTAAAAATAAAGTACCATAGGCAAGAAGACCTCGCTATCATTACCCACTTTCTCTGTCCTTCAGTCAACAAATATTTACTGAGCCCACAATGAACCTGACTCTGTGCCAGGTTCTGGAAGAGAGCAGTAAATAACAGGATAGAATCAAGAATCACACTCCTCATGGATCCCATATTGTAGTAAAAGTAAAGAAAAAAGAGAGAGTAGAATGAATAAAACAGTCTGTCCAATGGTGAGGGTGTCTTATAGAAGAATAAAGAAAAGGGAAGATGAAATATTGAGGGGAGGGGGTTTCACAGTCAGAATGGGTAGCCAAGGAAGACCTCACAGAGAAAGTACATTTGACTTGAAGAAGGGGATGGAGACCATCTCAGCATCCCAAGTTCAAATCATGTTCAGAATGTTTAGGCCAGTTCTAGACCTGCTTGGTCTTTATACATCTGTGAGCCAGAGTATATAGAATTTTTCTTATTTCTTATTTCTACCTTTTTGTACCACTTTTGGGGTGACTGGCTGAATATCATCTGTGCTGTTGATAACTCACACAGATGCACAGACCCAAGCCATGTGAACAGGTGATTTGAGAACCTCTTGCTTACGAAGGCATCCGGGTATTAAATAAAGGCCTCTTCTGCCAATCCCAGAATCCAGAAACTTTGCCTTGATGCAAAGATGGAAGCTGCATGCTCTATAGATTAGGGACAAAATTCATGTGCTCCTGGTTTTATTCTATCATTAGCTCCCATTTCTCCAACAGACTTAGTGTTTTGCAGACATAATGAGAAACAATCATTGTTTTACAAAAGAAATGACCACAGAACTCTCACATTGCAGAGAAGAGACAGAATTCATACCAAGACATAGAGATGCTTAAGTGGACATTGATGTGTATGAAGGTAGACTCCACAGCCTGGCATAAGTAGGAATATTAAATTCATCACACAGTCAAGTAAAAGATGTTTTCTTTTCCAAAGTCAGGTGTGGAGATTGGAGTTTGGGTGACCTAAAAACATGAGGTTCTGAAAAACAATGGAATATGTTGAGCGTGATGGTAATCCCCGCAGAGACAGGAGGATTGCAAAGGTTTGAAGCCAGCCTCGCTGGCTTAAGAGACCCTGTTTCCAAATAAAAATATAAAACAATAGGTGTCTGGGAGTGTAGCCCGGAGGTAGAAGGGTTTCCAGGCACCCCAGTGCCACCAAAAAAAAAAAAAAAGGAAGATGCCGTGAACCCCAAGAGAGGAGAGGCTGCCAGGGTTAAAAGAACAAAAATGGTAAATGAGAATTCCCTGGAGCCAGAATGGACAGGAAGTTTAAGAATGGTAAAAATTAACATTTTATTGTCAATGTATTTTCTATTCCATGTGATAGTCCTCTATTATTCAAACCTCCAGTAAAATCTATTGTATATAACAACCTGTCTTTGGAAGTAAAGAGAATGGAACTACTTGTGCAGCAGGAGCTACAGAAAATAAAATGACAAACAAGATCCTAGCAGAGGCCAGAGTAGAAAACAAGACAATCAAGCTAGTATGGGTCTCCAGTAATCCCTCCAGGGAACGTTTGCCATCCCAAATTACTTTATTTGCCTTAAAGTTAAGGTAGGTCTTAAAGAATTAGAGGGTGTGGGGAAGCCAGAACACCTCAATGAACAGCCCCAGAGGGCACATTACAACTTATGTACAAGATGGTAGACCGTATGTCACACGCATGTCATCTCATTGAATCTGTATAAGAAAACAAAAGGAGTCCAGTATGGTGGTACATGCTTGCAATCCCAGCATTTGGGAGGCTGAGACAGGAGGATAGTGGTTCATGGGCAGACTCAGCTACGTAGTGAGGCCCTTTGCAACTCAGTGAGACCCTGTTTCCAAATAAAGAATAAAAAGATAGGACGGGGAGCCAGGCATGGTGGTAATCCCAGCATTCAGGAGGCTGAGACCAGAGGATCACGGTTCGCGGACAGCCTCAGCTACTTAGTGAGGCCCTCTGCAACTCTGCGAGACCCTGTTTCAAAATAAAGAACAAAAAATAGGGCAGGGGGTGTAGGGCAGAGGTTGAATGCCCCTGGGTTCCACCCCCAGACCCGCCAAAAAAAAAAAAAAAAAAAGATAGGACTGGGGGTGTAGATCAGCGGTAGAATGCCCCTGGGTTCCATCTCTAGCACACAAAAAAAGAAAAAAAAGGCATTATTATCTGTGTCTAATAGATACGAAGAG
Source organism: Muscardinus avellanarius (assembly GCF_963383645.1). Lineage (NCBI taxonomy): Eukaryota > Metazoa > Chordata > Mammalia > Rodentia > Gliridae > Muscardinus > Muscardinus avellanarius. Next base: position 84,951,565 of record NC_137788.1, on the reverse strand, counting down.
CCGGGTGTGGTGGCGCACGCTGGTAATCCCAGCATTCAGGAAGCTGAGACCCGGAGGATCGCGGTTCGCGGACAGCCTCAGCTACTTAGTGAGGCCCTCTGCAACTCAGTGAGACCCGGTTTCAAAATAAAGAATAAAAAATAGGGCAGGGGGTGTAGCCCGGAGGTCAAATGCCCCTGGGTTCCATCCCCAGACCCGCAAAAAAAAAAAAAAATAATAATAATAATAATAATAGATATGAAAACTGAGGGTCTTAAGAGCTAAGTCATATGCACAAGTTATTATGTGTCTAGTAATCAATGTTGAGACCTAGCCCACTGCAATACCCAAAGTTACTCGAATTCCCTGCATCTTCTACTCCATGAAGTGGTGAATGTAAGCAGATGCTCTACAAACAGTGCCTCATTATCACGTTAGAACTGATTCCTCTAGCCGGGCACGGTGGCGCACACTGCCTACAATTTCAGTACTTGGGAGGCTGAGATAGGAGGATCACAGGATCCAAGACAGCCTCAACAACTTAGCAAGACTCTCAGTAACCTAGTCAGATCCTGTTTCAAAACAAAGACAAAATATACTAAAAGGGATGGGAGTATAGATCAGAGGTAGAATGTCCCTGGGTTCAATCCCCAATGTCCCCCCTAAAAGATACAAAAGGGGGGAAAAAAAGGAAAAAGGAACGACCCTTCTCTATCTAAATTCGGGCAATAAGAACCTACAGAAACTTAAAAGGACCCCCAAATCCAGTAATTTTAAAACAGAGAACCTTAATTTACACAAATGTATGCAAATGTGTGCACATAGGGCTGATTTAAAACCTGGCAAAGTTAATAGGCAGAGGAGGTAATAAGTGAAGATGAATTATGGCACATGGAACACCCAGCTTGCTTCTGCTTCTCTTCCAAATCTAATTATTCCATTTTAAGTATGTAACCCAGCTTCCTCAGACAACTCCAAAAGATCTGGGTCCACTCCTGCTCTCTTTCCGGGGAAAAGAAAGCTATGAATGCATTCCATTGAAAATATCACCAAGGTTAGACTGAGCATGCCAATCAATTCTCGGCATCAGAGGAGTCCTGAAAGCAAGTGAAATCATATTTCCCGGGAGTTTTTCTACCTTCTTGATCATCTTCTTCTTTCACCAATAACATCTTGATACCTTTCCACCTGCCCACAGTCGGTGCGTCCAGCTCCGGGCACCAGGCTTCTCTTTGCATTCCCACTTTCTTATTTGCGTTTTCATTTCCATTCAGTCCTTAGACTTCTCTCTATGATTCTACTTTCAATCAGGACAAATGTCGCTTTGCTTCTCTGGTGCTGTGAATCTAGTGAAATTCCGGGGCTACAGATAAAGTGTTCAATAGTGCGTCACTCTAGTTAGCCAATGAAGAAGTGAGGCTGGTGACAAGGTGATTAGTTAAGATAAATCAAATCCCACCACGTTCCAGAGCACTCACGCTGATGAACTCTGTGGCACTGGTTCCTGAAAAGCTTGTCCTGGCTTTAGTGATGATCTTCATCACAGAAAGACAGAGGATGCTGTTAGTGGAAAGTGAGAAGGAGGGAATATCCATCTCCTTCCTTGCCAGCTTACAGAACTCTTGGCCTCCCAAATAAAAGCTACAGAACATTCAAAAACCCTGATGCCTACTCTCTGTGAAAAAAAAAATAAGTTTTTGATAGCTCAAATTTCCCCAGTTAAAATTTCCAACTAGGCCACGCATTGTGGTGTATGCCTATAACTCCAATACTTGGGAGGCTAAGATAGGAGGATTGCAAACTCCAGGATAGCCTCAGCCACTTAGTGAGGTCTTCAGCATCTTAGTGAGACCCTATTTCAAAATTTAAAAGTAAAATATAATAGGGTTGGGGTAGCTTGGAGATAGAATATCTGTGGATTCAATCCCCAGTGCAACAGAAATAAATAAATAAATAAATAAATAAATAAATAAATAAATAAATAAATAAATAAATTTATAACCAAAAAAAGAAAGAAGAAAATGGTAGGAGAAAATGACAATTTTTTTCTTTCTTTCTCATAATGTTGTTGACAAACTAGTTATTTCTCTACTATAATAAACCAAGTCATAAACTTCCTCCCACACTGCAGTGACATTTCTACAGGAACCCTGACCTCAAAGATCCCCTGCATGGCTTAAGTTCAAGCTGAGAGACAAGTCATCGTATCCCTTCTCGGGCTGTGTTCTCCACTGGTCTCTTTAAAGAAGTTGCTCAGTGAATGATTCAAGAAGCACTTGGGAGGCTGAGAGAATTCCTGTCTTCAAAATTTACTGGCCCTCTTTTCTGGAGAACACAGTGACCCTGGAAACCAACCCAAACTCACAGGGAGCAGACTGCTTAGGAAACAAACTGCTTAAGGCAGAAAGGAAATGTATTGGTTCAGGACAGTGAGGTGCCTAGCCCCGCTCTAGACTGGCAGGGCTAGATTCAGGTGCTCCAACGTGGTTGCCAGAAACCTGCCTCCCTCTACTCCCACTGCATGGCTAAAAGCTGCCAATAGCTCCACATGCATTTTCTACCATCTCATAAAGCCAAAGCAAGAGTGTCTTTTCACAGAAGTTCCAAATAAGATCTTAGGGAATTGAGTTTCATTACCCTGACTGACAGATTGAAATGGCTGGACTTTATGCCCACCCAGGAGCTGACCATGAATGTATAGACAGAACCACATAAAGGGAATCATGGAGAAAGATGAACAGATGTTCACCAGCCAAAGAGATGGGTGAAGGGAGACCATCAGCCATTTCAACAAACCTTTTCTCATTTTTGGCTGACCCAAGAATGGGTTGAATGTCCCATGCTTTGCATTTTCTAGGATCTGCACAACCAGGTGGTGGAAGAGAGGAAGGAAACTGTGAGCTCTTCAGCTGTGTAAGGAAAGAGCCGAATGCCCTTGCAGAGTCACAACCACACCCTCAGTCCCCAGCCCCTCCCCCATGGCATTCCACTTGTCTTTCTACTCTTCCTTCTGGCTACCCCTCCAGCTCTTCCTCACGCTCCCAAAGCGTGAGAATATGCTCTTCGGTTACTGCTTTTATTTTCCTTTCAAGTTGTCCTTGATAGCTTTTAAATCTAACATTCTTTTAAAGTAGCTTTCCTCTGTGTTGAGGACTACAGGTAAGTTCAGCTATGCTAATAACTAATAAAAGTTTAAGCTTATATTCAAAAACAAAGCATCTGAAACCCAAATACAGTTTTAAAGTCAGCAGCACCAGATTAAGAATCAAGAATACAACCACTAGGCCAAGCAAGGGAAGAAGGGATGGGGAGGAAATGGGGTGGGAATTGGGTAGGGGTTAAATCGGTGATGTGTACATGTATGTACACACAAATTTTTTACCCCAATATGATGTATGAATATAATTCACCAATAAAAAATTTTTAAAAAATAATCAAGAATAAAAAGAAACCGGGTGTGGTGGTGCATAGCTGTAATCCCAGTACTTTGGAGACAGGAGGATCACAGGTTCAGACAGCCTCAACTATGTAGCTAGACTCTCAGCAACTTATTGAAACCCTGTCTCAAAATGTCAAAATAAAAAATGAAAAGGATTGAGAGTGTAGTCCTGAGGTAGAATTTTCCTAGGTTAAACCCCCAAGTATCCCCCAAAGAACCAATAAGTCTTTGAGACTGATTTCTTTTTTTTTTTTCTTTTTTTCTGTGCTATGTATCAAACCTAGGGCACCATAATTCTAGCTGTATGAAATTCAGGGAGACAAAAAGAAGTCTTATAATTTTCCTCAGATGCCATTATCTCCTTAAAGATGAATTCAGGTATAACACTTCCCAGGGGATGGCCCAATGGCTACCACTGTATTGAATCAAAAACTATGGTTCCTATTTCAAGGAATGCAATCATATACTCATTGTTCAGTTATTCAGAGATAGAAAGCCTAATCCAGGTGCAGTGATGCATGCCTATAATCATAATACTTTGGAGGCTGAGACAGGAAAATCTCAGGTTTGAAGCCAACCTCAACAACTTAGCAAGACCCTATTTAAAAACAGAAAATATAAAAAGCTTAGTGGTAAAATTCCTCTAGGTTCAATCCTCAGTACCAAGAAAGAGAGGGAGAGGGAGAGGGAGAGGGAAAGGGAGAGGGAGAGGGAGAGGGGGAGAGAGAGGGAGAGGGAGAGGGGGGGGAAGAGAGAGAGAGAGAGAGAGAGAGAGAGAGAGAGAGAGAGAGAGAGAGAGAGAGGGAGAGAGAGATCAAAAGCCTGCATTTAGCAAACAGTCATGGTGGCACATGCTTGTAATCCCAGTACTTGGAAAGTTGAGACAGGAGGAGCCAGGTTTTTGGATAGCCTCAGATACTTAATGAGGCCCTGTGCAACTTAGTAAGACCCTGTTTCAAAAAAAAAAAAAAAAAATAGAAAATCGGGCTTGGGGTGTAGCTCAGAGGTAGAATGCCCCTGGGTTCAATCCCTAGTATTGCAAAAAAAAAAAAAAAAAAAAAAAAAAAAGAAAAAAAGAAAAAAAGAAAAGAAAAGAAAGAAAATAGACTTAGCAATTATATGGAAGATTCTAGACACTAGATGCAGGTAAAGAAAGAAAAGACATTATAGTGATGTTCAAAGTGATTCATGAAAGCCTATAATGTGGAATGAATATCTGATGAAAGCTTTGGTTACAAACTGTTAAACTACACACTGGCTAACTTGACCAAGAAAAGGAATTTATTGGAGAGCTCTAATGTGGCTCACAGAATTGAAAGAACAGCTTGAGTGGCTGCAGAAAGGGGTAGGAATAAAGGCCTCTCCAGGGGTCAAAGCAGTGGCAGCAAATTTATGTCCAGCCGGGGCACAACTAACATAAGTCATCTTCAGCTGCTTCTTCATTCAGGAGTTTAGTATCCCAGGAAAGAAACCGATTGGCCCAGATCAGGCCACTTGTCACTGCCTGGCTGGAGGGACTGGCAGGACCTAGGAGAAGAGCCTCAATTGACTGTCCAACCAAGGCTGCGCCTGGTGTGGGAAGGTAATTCCAAATGCCATCAGGGCACTTTTAGTCAAAGAAAAGAGCACTAGTGCTAAGGGAAGAAGGGGAAAAGAAAGGAAGGGAAGGAATAAATGAGAGAGGGAGGGTTGAGGGAGGAAAGGAAGTATGAAGGGAAGAAGGAAGGAAGGTTATTTAACTTCTCAATAGCTTAGTTTTCTTTTTATAAAGTAAAAATAATTATTACATCTGTATCCTAGACATAATAAAAGTACCATATAAGGCATTTAGCACAGATGCTGAAACATAGGAAGTGCTCAGTAAATTTTAAGTATTTATCCCAAATAGAAAGCCATGGAAAGTTCACTCGTGAAAAGAAAGAGGACATGTGTTTCTTTGAGATAACTGTTAAATTGTTTGTTATCCACCTACCTTACTTAAAATAATCAAACAATCAGTGATCCAAACTGAACAGTGGAGCAAGGAAAAGACATACATGATATGCTTGTTCCCCAAACTGGTAAATTCAGGAGCACCCAGGCTACCAGAATGTAAGTTGACTGGGCATCTTCTATCCATGAAGATGGAGTATCTTACCAAAGGACTAATTCTGAGGATTTATGCAGCATTTTAATGCATTGGTAAACACTTCGTCCAGGTCAAGGCCTTGTATGACTGGCATCCCCGATATACCCACTGAATAGCACACAGTCACCACAGCCTCTTTGCACTACACACTAGCATGCCTGCTCTGTGTGAGTTTACCAAGACTGTCACACATGCCTTCTGCCTAAGTCCACTCCGGATGATGACAATCAGGGTCCCAGAGGCCATCCCTTCTGCCCAGCTGAGCTAAAGGAAACCTCCAACAGAGTAGAGGTGTTATTAGAGTCAAACCAGCCTTCAATTTGGTGTGCTCTAAGATGCCAATTACAAACAGCCCAGAGTCGATTATATCTGTGAGGGGAGGAGGGATATTTCAGGTAGGAACCCTGAATTAACTATAACCTCCAATGAAGCGATCTGACCTTCCGGGAATGCTGTCCCTGGGCTGGCACGGCAGCTGCACAGACTGTCAGCTAGCCAGTCCACTCTGCAGGTAAACGTATGCAGATACATAATGGCAGGGGGCTCCTGGGGAGCGGTTCTCAGCAGCAAGTGTGCTATTGAAAAATAGAGCTTTGGGTGAAGGCGAAATAGGAATGGGAAAGGCATCCCACTGGCCGGCTAGGCGTCCATCACCAGCATCAGTGCCTCTGTTCTATCCTGAAGGGGAACTGCTCTCCTCCCCATCATCATGTCATTTTTATTACGCCAACAAATGATAAAGCAAAAACCCATCATCACACACCAGCCTGTGAAAAACCAACTAACAATAAGAAGTTGAAAATGAAGAAGAAAGTCTTACATTTCCTTTCACCCATAAGTAAAAAAAAAAAAAAAAAAAAAAAGCGATGAAGCCCAAGGCAAGTCCCCATCACCATTCAGCAGTCCATCTTACTTTAAAATATACAGCACACAGGCCGAACAGGAAGATTTCTGCTATGCACGGCAATTGTTCCATTTTCTGTATTTCATAACCTGCAATTTTGAAGCCATGCTTGGTACACACGCTTGTAAAATAGTCATATCAGATAAAAGCAGAGGGATGCTAAACTATTGGAAAATAAATCAAATTCTCAGCAAGCAGTTATATCCATCATGTTGCAGCAAGCGCACGTATAGTTTAAGCTCCACGCGCACAGTCTATCCATTGTAATGATTTGGGGTCAGGATCCTGCCACATGCATTTAGCATTCGCTAAGAAGTAAACCCAGGAGTGTAGCAGGGAAGACTACAGAGCTGTAGCTTTTGGTCCTGGAAGTTGCTCTCCTTGCATTTGTTTGAGTACAGACATTGTATCTAAGTAACAGTGCAGAGAATTAACACAAGCATAGAACTTAACTGTTCACAGGATGCATACCTGAGCATTATCACACTTGACCTTTAAAAAAGCCCCAGAAGGCGGATGGAGAAAAGCTCTCACCTGTTACGGCAGAAAAAGGACATTTGGAAACATCTGTGAAATGTTGTGGGGAAAAAATCAGAAAATAACATTTACACCCACTATCTTTCAAAACTGAGGTGGGAGAGTTTTAGCAATGTGTCTTAGCAATGTCTTTCCCTAGACTCAACATGTTCACATTGGGCTACAATAAATATTCCATGTCTTTGATTTTTTTTAAACGTAAATGCAAAGCTAGCTTATCAGACAATTGCATAAGGCTTTGTGAAGCTTTATATGAATATCAAACTTAAAAATTATTCAGAGAAAGGAAATAAAACTAATAAATTACATTAAGCCAAAGAACTACACAATGCACTGTGTCCTATTATGGGAGCACTGAAAAATATTTTATAATGTCCTAATGTAAAAGCAGAAAAATAAAGGAACCATGGGTTTTACTTGGGGAAAAAAAAAAAACACATAAAGCTTCAAATTTCAAAACTAAATATCAGAGTAAATCCAGGTTTTATTTACAGGCTACACAATAAGTCTAAGCTTCATCTATCTAGCCCCGTCCCAGAAATGAATGTTGGACAATAAGCCCACAGTTCCTCCTGCCTCCACTCCATCCCAAGATACATTCTTCCAGACTCTATCTTTCCATGATTGTCTAGATCCCAAATCTGATCATCTAAATTATTTTCTCTCTCCTGCTTTCAACTTCATAGTACACTTGTACTTCTCCGTTTCCATTTAATGGAAAATAAACCCCAGAGTCATGTGAAAAAATCTCATTTTTTTCACTTTTGGAGAAGATCACAGGATTCTATATACTGGCTGTATGAGTCTACCCGTGCTACTGCAACAAAATATCATGGATTGGATGGCTTTAATAATATATGCTTACTTCTCACAGTTCTGAGGCAGTATCTCCAAGCACCGGCATGGTGGGCTTCCTGGTAAGGGCTCTCTTATGGCTTGTAGGGATGCTTTCTTCCTGTGTCATCACATCAAAAAGAGAGGAAGTTCTGGGGCCTCTTCCTTTTCTTTTAAAGAACTGATTCAGCCACAGTGGCTCCATTTTCAGGATCTCATCAGAACCTTATTGTCTCCTATAGGCCCCACCTCCAAATTCTATCCTTTAAGAGTAGAACTTTGCCGGGCGTGGTGGTGCACACTTGTAATCCCCGTGTTTGGGAGGCGGAGACAGGAGGATCGTGCAGGTTTGAAGTCAGCCTCGCTCGCGTAAGAGACCCTGTTTCCAAATAAAAATATAAAATAGGTCTGGGAGTGTAGCCCGGAGGTAGAAGGGTTTCCAGGAACCCCAATACCACCAAAAAAAAAAAAAGTAGAACTTCAACACATGAATTGTAGAAAATAACTTTTTAGCAGCTCCACTTACAATTCCCGATGTACATATTCTATGTGGCCTTCTGTGCTAGATATCAGTTCTTTTATTGATTCCCATCATCAGCCTTTCTTGAATTTATATATGAAGCCAAAGAATTGTTCTGTTTATAGCTCAGATTACTATACAAGAAATAATGCTACTAGTATACTTTTATAAGGGAATAAGACCCAGTATGTTAAAGAACCTACACAACAAAATTTTAATGATCCCAAAACCCTTTAAATTACTACCCTAAAGTTCTAAAATTTCTCCTCTAATTAAAATTGCTTTTCTCAGCAGCTAGCATCTAATATAAACAAATATTAGCTTCTATTCCAGTCTGCACATTTGTGTCTTGTTTACCATTTTAGAAGCTGTTTTTATTTCTAGCTTTCAACATAAATGTGCAACATTTCAGGTGCATTAAGGATGAGAAGGATTATGTGGGAATCTAACCATATTTATTTTGTGTCTTTGGGAAAAGTGCTGAGTTCCAAATAAGGACTTTAAAGAAAATAAACTTACAGGACATAAATAATCTGTAAGTTTGGTGAGTACCTGGAGAAAGCATCACATCTGCCAACACAATACCTAAGCTTCGAGGCAATACAATTAAAGTTAGAAAGCACAAAGTGGAGGGAGACATATACAAGAATGAGAAGACAGCGAGTAGCAATGTATAATTATTGATTCTCCATGAAACTGGAAAAGTGTTATAACCCCAGTGTTCTAAACATAAATTAAAGAATAAACCTGTCCAGTTTAATAGAAAACTCGACACTGGTTCAAAATAACATTTTTAAAAGTATATTTTAGAAACAAACACTGTTTCTATAGCATTTAGAACCAAGACGGGCAATCAACCAAAGAGAAAGGTATAAGAAACAAAACAGAAAAACCTAGAGGCAACCCTTCCTTGGAGTAGGTCTGCTCAACAATCCCCAGTTCTCAACCTGAAACCAAGATAACTCCAAGAAAACTCAGGCTCTTGCAGACCTCTTCCTGTCTGGAGCCAACCAAAATAAGTCACGGGGCCTACCCATCATGTTCAAAAGGGAAGACACACCAGGTCTTGATGAGGGTCATTCAAATAATTCTATTGCTGCCTCCCATACCTGCTCCTCCCAACCCCAGCATTGAGTTTTAAGAAGCCATTTGGAGATCTGAAGTCATACAGGGAGGTGGAGCCCAGCACTGGTCAATATGTGGTGCTCGATAGCCATTCACTACATCTATTTCTGCAGAATTCAACTCTAGACCCAAAGGAGATGCAGTGGACAGACACCATGAACTGTGTCTTTCAAAACCTAGATGAATTGTTATCCCCCACTTTAAAAGCATTTTTCCCCAAAGCCTCATACACAAATCAATGAGGTGACTGAGCTAAGAGAAAGACAAATCAAAAGAAGACTGAGACACAGGATATGCAGACACTGCCCAACCCCCGTCAGCTACTCAGAAGCACTCCCAGCTGGGAGTGGTGGCGCACTCTTGTAATCCCAGCACTTAGGAGGCTGAAACAGGAGGATCGTACAGGTTAGAAGCCAGCCTCAGCTACTTAGTGAGGCTCTCAGCAACTTAGTGAGACCCTGTTTCTAAATAAAGTATATATATAAAAAAAATAGATCTGGGAGTATAGCCTAGAGGTAGAAAGCCTCTGGGTTCTACCCACAGTACCACAAAGAAAAAGCACTCCCCACTCCCACCCACCCCCACCTGGGATGGATGTGCTCTCGCCCTCCTGGAGCAAAGGGCTTTTACTCTATCGTTCAAAAGAATGAGAAGCACTTGTCAGTTTCCTTTGCAAAATTTATTAAAACTATTAAGTTAGTTTGTATAGCAATTTTAGTCCAATACATTCCAGAATCATGTCAGGAGATGTTGGTTTTTAGAAATTTGAAAATTACCAAGCCAGGCGTGGTGACACATGCCTGTAATCCCAATACTTGGGAGGCTGAGACAGGAGGACCACATTTTTTAGGACCATGTCAGCAAGTAGTGAGACTCTCGTCAACCTAATGAGACCCTGTTTCCAAATAAGAAATAAAATCAAGCCGGGCGTGGTGGCGCAGGCTTGGAATCCCAGCATTTGGGAGGCTGACCAGAGGATCACGGTTCAAGGACAGCCTCAGCTACTTAGTGTAGCCCTCTGCAACTCAGTGAGATCTGGTTTCAAAATAAAGAATAAAAATAAGGCAGGGTCTGTAGCTGGGAGGTCAAATGCCCCTGGGTTCCATCCCCAGACCCACAGAAGAAAAAAAAAAAAAAAAGAAAGAAAGAATAAAATCAGACTAGGGATGTAACTCAAAGGTAGAATGTCTCTGGGTTCAATTCCCATTACCACAAAACAAAACAAAATAAAATAAAATAAAATAACCAATGTATCTTCTGTGATTTTTATCCCAATGCATAATATTTTGTCCACTCACTTAAAAATACAACAGAAAAAATATGTTAAATGCTTACAGTAAAGATCTGTACCAGAATGGGGGGGAAAATACCTCTTCTCAAGGTTTGTTCTTAAAGTATAGTTTGAAACTTACTAAGAACTCAATGCATAGATGGCAAATGAATGAAGTGATATTTACTGAACATTTGATTTCAGCCTAACACTGCATCCATGCACAATACCTCGTCAGTCAGGTGTTCTTGTTTTATGGCTGAGAAAAGACATGCACGCCTGTGGTCACAGAGGCGAGAAGTGGTGCCTGCAGGAGGCACTGTGTGTAGCTGGAACGTCAACACAGGATTGGTATGTTCTAGCTCTGCACATGCCTTTAGGCTTTTGTCATCATGAATATGGTCCTAATATTTTTGTTCTCATTTTTCTTGTCGAAAGCTCTATTCCAGTTCTAAAATCCTCTAACCCTATAAATGTGCGCCATCCTGCACCCGCATTTCAGTTAAAGATCCTTCCAGACAAGTGGCTGGATGAAATCCTCCCAGATAGTATAAAACCAAGCAGTTCTTCTATCATACAACATTCTCATATTAGTCATGCCGTGAGTGTGCTACCTTGAGTTTCTAATCCATGCAAGTGCTTAATTTGTTGTGTGTAATTTGTTCTCTTTCAAGTTAATATCCCTGTATTATAAAAATCAATAAACACACATTGAAAATAATTACAAATATATAAACCTCTTACTTGGCAAAAATACGAAGTAATGCATGCATTTTTCTACTCAGCAACATTTACTATGTGTTAAAAATGATGTTCTATGCAACCGTAGGCAGAAGAAAATGTTTCCTGGGGAAATTTCAAACATCTACAGGAGAAAAGAGAATACACATAATCAACATAACGATCTCAAAAATGGAATCAACAGACACAAAATCTCCTCCTTTGGTTCTTCTGGGAAAATAGCTAGTTAAAGATAAAATCAATGTCAGCGAGTGGGGTGGCTTCGTTAGCCGGCATCAACTCGCTGCCTTTCAGTTGGTGTGTTTGTACTCTGGCGTTGCTACTGAGGCATTGCATAATCAATGAAGTCCTTGGGGAGCCCTGGATTTCTGAATCTGGAAAACTGCCAGCGTTGCCCAGGGTGGGTGTAAGGCAGCAGAGTTGGAAACACGGTCCTCATGTCTGGACCTTGCCTCCCAGGCTCTGGCCACAGCTTCTGAGGAGGCAGTAAAGTAATTCTCCAGCGGGTTCAGCATTGGGGTTCAGCAGTTTATGAAATGGGCTTCCTGAGACACTCGTTTGGGTCAATTAAATTTGAGAAACATTTGTTTCTCTAATCCCCTCTTGGAAAATTCACAAAGCACCTAAGCATATTAAAGTCTTTTAAGTTCTTTCCAAAGACGCATGCATAAATTGCCTGAGATCATGTTCTCCGAACCTATTCATCCTTATATCTATTATAAGGATGAATTTTATCCTTATATCATATATATATATATATATATATATACATACATACATATGCATCCCTCTCTCTATTGACACCTCACTCAAAGCACTCCATAGAACACACTCTTCTGCCACATCTGGGGCTACCTATCCCCGATTCTATGGCACAGAAGTTAATGACGGCAGATACAAGGAACTCCCGTTCTGAGATCACTCCAGGTCTTCACCTGAGTCTCTGGGCTTTGCATCCACTCTTGCATTGAATGCTCACAAGAGTCCAGTATGAAGATGCAAGAGGCATGGCATCTTATTATTCCCATTTGATAGAGAAGGAAACTGAAAATACATCTTAAATTGACTAGAAAAGGTACTCTCAGCTATGCAAAAAAAAATCAGAATATATATATATATTAAGATATATATTAATAAATATATGCATGTTTCCATTCTGTGTAGCCTAGAGATTATTAGCTAGCTTCCCAAAGGTTTTTGCTGTTGTTGTTTGGTTTGGTTCTTTTGTTAAAAGACACTGGTTGCAGCAGGGCGTGGTGGCGCACACTTGTAATCCCAGCATTTGAGAGGCTGAGACAAGAAGACCACGGTTTGTGGACAGCCTCAGCTACTTAGTGAGGCCCTTTGCAATGCAGTGAGATTCTGTTTCAAAATAAAGAATGAAATATAGGGTTGGGAATATAGCTCGGAGATAGAATGCCCCTGGGTTCCATCCCCAGTACTGCAAAAATTAAAAATTAAAAAGAAATTGGTTGCCAACATTTAAAATCAAGGAAGTTTCAAATGTGAGGAAAAAATTAGAAGCTTTAGCAATCAGAGGCCTGAATCTAGCCTTCAGTATCATGGACTCCACTGCAGAGGGTGTCCTTCCTCTGTTACACATGAGAGGTATGTGTGGGCAAATTTCCTTGAACTGGCTTCCAGGAGGGACCTGCTGGCCTGAAGGAACCAATGCACTATTGAAGCTGATCTTGCTCTGTCCCGTCTCTGTGTAAGTAAAATCTTTGTTCCATTCAGTGCTGGGTGCATTGTACCTTTTTCAGAAAATCCAGTATGAAGATGCAAGAGGCAAAAGTATTTTGAGTTCTTTCCTAGGATTGATACTAACGTACAGTGTTTTGTTCCCCTGGGGTTGATAACCTGTTGTTTTAGCCAGCTTTCCCATTGCTGTGACCAAAATACTTGATAAGCACAAATTAAAGGAGGAAAGATTTATTGGGACTCACTGTTTAAGGAGTTCAGTTGTATTATACAGTCCATGGTTGGCCAACTCTGAGGCAGAAACCACTGCAACAGGACATGAAGTAGAGAAAGGCCACTCTTACTCATGGTGGCTGAAAGCAAATAGGGCAAGAGGAAGAGATCAAGTACCAAATAGTCCCCAAGGCCACACCCTCAGAGACCCATATCCTCCAGCCATGACCCACCTCTGAACTTTGTTCACTAGGACATGCTTTCAACACAGGAGCCTTTTGGGGGACATTCCAAACTCAGACCATACCACTAGTACATGATGTTCTATTCACCAATTAACAATTCTGTCTTTAAGTCATTTCTCTCATCTCAAATTTTACTGTAAGCAGTTAAGAGGAATCAGGCTGCTCTTTTAACCCTTCAAACACATATTTTCTCAACCAAAGATCCCGTTGGCCAGTGCCATCATTTTGAACTTTCTAGCCTCCAGAGGATGAAAAATGAAGTTCTTTCATTTATAAGCCATCCAGTGTTGGGTATTTTGTTATAGCAGCTCAAATTGAGTAAGACAAAAGGACATACAACTTCCTCCATGTTCCCTAGAGACACTTGTTCTTGGATTGGCAAGATAAGAAGTTTGACAAGCCTGAAGCTACCATGCAGTGAGGAAACTGAAGCCACATAAACATATTATGCCCAGAAGCTCTGGTTGGCAGTCCCAGCTAGACTTAGGCTTCAGTTTTTATTCCCACAAAATCTGATAATTTGACAAAATGATTGCTATTTTACTCCACTGAGTTTAGAACAGTTACTTATGAAGCAATATATAACCAGAATAAATGTTATAAAACACCTTTATCTGTCTCATTTAATGCTTTTTGGCCTGGATTCAATTCTTTCTGATATGTGGATTACAATTCTTAATTTCTTTTGTTTGAATTGGTCTCTTTTGCTCATTCCTTTATTTTCAACTTTTATGAATCTTTTTGTCTTAAATCTGTCTTTTGAATATGACATAGAGTTAAGTATTTCTTAAGAATCCAATTTAAAAATCTTTCTCATTTAATAGCTTTCAAGCTCATTTATAATGCTTACTATGATATATATATATATATATATATATATATATATATATACTAATTTCTAGTATTCTATATTTTATCTTAAGGTCAGTTTTTTTATGTGATCAACTTTGAAGAAGAAGATGTGTGTTTATGTGTGTATAGTTTTTCTTTAAAAAACTTTTCATTCTATCGTTTATAAGCTTATGATTATAACTTTAAATGACTCTTCTATTTTTATCTATTTATTCATTTTCTGTTCCTAGGGATTGAACACAGATTCTCACATATAGTAGCCAAGCACTCTACCACTCTGTGTTTCTTACTCTATTTCTTCTCTGTATTCCCCTCTTTTTCTAATTTCTCTCACTCTCTCTCTCTCTCTCTCTCTCTCTCTCTCTCTCTCTCTCTCTTCCCCTCTCCATCTCTCCCTCTTCCTGTCTCTATTCCTTCCTCCACATCACTCAATGGCATATGGTATGTTAATATTATTTTTGTGCTTATATTTAGACATTTCAATTTTATTACTTCATTCATTAGCTGTAAATAAAATGTGAAGCTATTATCAATGAATAACTATTACCAATAAAAATTCAACAAACTTACTCTACCTTCTTTGCCCTTTCCCCCCCCCATTATAGTTAGTTACAGCACCCTTCCATGGTCACAGATATATTTACATTCTGATCTGTCACCCGAATTTCCATAACTGTCTTAGTCTTGGTTCCACTTTTAAATATGTTAGCTCAGAGCCATAATAGAATGAAGTTGGTTCTTTATTCTACACTGTGCGTAACAATTAACTCATAATGGATCAAATCCTCAAGTATAAGAGTTAAAACTTTCAGAGAAAAACATAAGGAAAAAGATTTTATGACATCAGTGTTGGCAATGATTTCCTGTACATATGTCAAAAGCAAGAACAACAAAGGAGAAAATATATAAACTGGGCAATATCAAAATTTTAAAAATTGTGTATAAAATGACACAGTTGCCGGGCATGGTGGCGCACGCTTGTAATCCTCCCACTTAGGAGGCAGAGACAGGAGGATTGCACAGGTTCGAAGCCAGCCTCGCTGGTTTAAGAGACCCTGTTTCCAAATAAAATATAAAATAGGTCTGGGAGTGTAGCCCGGAGGTAGAAGGGTTTCATCCCCAGTACCACCCCCCCAAAAAAATGACACAATCAGTGAAAAGACAACCCATGGAATGAAAAAAATATTTGAAAATCATATATCTGCTAAGGGGTTAATATCCAAAATACATGAATAACTATTAAAAAGTAATAAAATTGAGAGACAGAAAATATAGTAGGAAGAAAGGCAGAAACAAGGAGTTGTTGTTGTTGTTGTTGTTGTTGTTTGATTTATTGGCAGTGGCTCAAAAGCTCTTTTCCCTTATCTGGTTGTTTGTATTCAAGTGTTGCTATATATGTATATGTATATATATTTACATAAAATTTGTGTGGTACTGGAGGTGGAACCCAAGGGCATTCTATCTCTGAGCTATATCCACAGCCCTATTTTTATTCTTTATTTTTTAAATGATGTTTTATTTTATTTTTTATGTGGATCAAATTAGAAAATGCATACATTCACACAGTGCTTGTTGCCCCCATTTCCCTTTCCCCCTCCCAGCAATGAGTATTCAGGTTGACCATGTTCCATTCACACTTGTACACATATTCGAATGTAGCTCCTCCATTAATCAACCTCAGCCTTCTTCCTTTCCTACCCTTCCTTTCTGGCTTTGCTGAAGTTTTCCCTCCATTATCTGGAGTCCCTCTGATATCTCTAATAAGCCCTAATTTGGGCATATTAGACAAAACATATGTCCCTGTTCTTGGCTGATCTCACTTTACATAATGTTTAATGAATATTGAGTTTCAGTTTTGAAAGACAAAAAGAGTTAAAGATATTGGTTGCACGACAATGTGAACATGCTTGATAATTCCGAATTGTAGAATCCAAATTACAGATGATGACTCCTTTGCCTTTTCCTTTGCCTTTTGTATTATACATATTACCACACTGAGAATAGCATTTTAAAAGAAAGAAGCAATGACATATGCATTAAGAGGAACTCAAAGGTATAATCAATTGCAATATATAACCCTTATTTAGAGCTCAATTTAAATATATTGATTCTTAAAATATCTACAAAAAACAGAAATATGAATAAGGGTTGGATGTCTGAAGAATTGCTATAATTTATTTTTAGAAATTATAATGCATTGTTCTGAAATTGTGTTTATAAAAATATTCCTTCTGAACAGGCACAGAGGTTCATTTCTGTAATCCCAAGAGGATCACAAGATCCAGCCCAGTCTCAGCAACGTAGAGAGACCCCCAGCTACTTTTGGAGAACCTGTTTCAAAACTCCCAAATAAAATCAAATAGGGCTGAGGGTGTAGTTCAGAGGTAGATTATCCCTGGGTTCAATCCTCAGTTGAAAAAACAATCCCTTCTGCCATAGAGAGACGTACTAAAATGTTTATGGATGAAATTATATGATGGGTTGTTATCTGGCTGGAAGAGGAAAAGAGAATGATGAGTCAAGAGAATGACAACGGAGACAAGATTGGCCATGAGAACTGTTGAGGCTGGCTATAAGGCACATGAGTGTTCACTATATTATTCTCCCTATTTTGTATATTTTTTCCTAATAAAAGTTTCAGCCACAGAAAAAATAAAATACAAAGCTCACTGCCATTTCTTTTGCCACAGTTAGGCAAGCCATTGCATGATGGGCAGAACTTCTCCCTAGAAATTTTGATCACAGTAAGATGTGGCAGAAGTGTTCCCTGAGATCTTCTATGCACAGTCTGGGTAAATATAACATCCGTGGCTCCCACTTTCTGCTCCCGAGTGTGTGGTAGGTAATACTCCTCCGCCTGCTGCTGTTGAATAAGGCCATGAATCTGAGTATCTTTATTTGAAGAGCTGGTTGTTATTCTCCTACATTGACTGCATTCTTTGACTGCCAGAAGATAAATCCTCTATTTTTTAGTTCAATAATTCATTGAGAGATTTTATATATATTATACACACACACACACACACATATATATATAATATATATATAAAATTCTGACACATTATATAATATGGATGAACCTTGAAAAAATTATACTGAGTAAAATATTAAGACATTATATTGATATTAAAATACTAAAATATAAATATATTCTAAACTATAAATGTTTATAATATAAATATATTGATAATATTACTTATAGAAATTAAAGAGAGAGAGACAGAGACAGAGAGACAGACAGAGAGACAGACAGAGAGAGAGACTGGGATTAAACACAGGGGCATTCTACCTCTGAGCTACACCCCTAGTTCTATTTTATTTTTTAGTTGAAAACAGGGTCTTGCTAAGTTGTTGAGACCCATGTTATGTCGCCAAGGCTGGCTTTAAACCTGCAATCATTCTGTCTCAACCTCCCAAGTACTAAGATTGCAGTCATGCACCACCATCCCCGGCTAGGATATTTCTGGTTGGTGATGGTCTGGGTCCATTTTCCCTAACACATGCACTGTATTGTCAGTGTATAGAGTCATATGTTTTATTATCAGAAAGTTTTCCTGAATTGTATCCTTAAATTTTGGTGTTTCTTTCATTGTTCATATTTTTCATCTGAAACTCCAAATGAGTATATGCAAGATCTCCTTCCATCACTGGACTTTTATGGCATCTCTTTTTTCATGTTTCTTCCAATTGTCTTTATCCCATAATCACATAGTCCAATGTTTCATCTGATGTTTCATATTTCTTTTCTTTTCTTTTCTTTTCTTTTTTGTTGTTGTTTTAGTTTTTGTGGTACTGGGGATTGAACCCAGGGGCATTCTACCTCTGAACAAAACCCCCAGTCCTATTTTAGATTTATTTTAAATTTTGAAACAAGGTCTCACTAAGCTGTGAAGGGCCTTACTAAGTAGCTGAGGCTGTCTGTGACCGTGAGATCCTCCTGTCTCAGCCTCCCAAGTACTAAGGTTACATGTGTGCACTGCCCAGCTTCATGTTTCATATATTCTATTAACGTCCCTCCCCTTGTCTTTGTTATTTTGCTTTTACTTTCAGGTCTTTATTTATCAATGTAATTGCTTCATTGAGTATGTTTTTATTCTAATTCAAGAGAAACTGTAAGGATATATTTTTTCATGGGCTTATAAGTGTCTCCCATCTGCTGGTTAGTTTTGTAGCTCTTTCTCACATTTTTTCATATAGGATCTTCCTATCCATTCCTTTTTGAAACATTTCATCACCAACATGAGCTACATTTTTCTGAAACCATCTATTCTCAGGAGATCATTCACTGGTGAGAGATAAGTGGCCCTCCCCAGTGAAAAGGGGATCCATTCCCTTCTCCGCACCCCCAGAAAGAGGCTGCTTTGCGCGAATACAGCTTCAGATTCTTTGAGCAGCCCTCTTAGAGCCAAATCCAGAGAGGAGCGTGTCTGCGCTGCAAATCTCAGTTCCTGAACAACTGTGCTGACTTCAGCAAGGGAGGTGAGCCCTCTGCCACTAGGACGGATCTTCTTGGTGGCTCTTGCTGTGGTCTGCATTCCTGGGCTGTTTCTGTGTTCCTTCTTCTTCATTTTCTCCTGTGCAGCTACTGGAATCACAGTATCTCTCTGCAGTCTTTATAGGTGTTGCAGAGTCTGTGGTTTATATTTATCTCCTGCTTTTGTTTTGGTTTTGAAAATTCAGAAACTCTTTGAGTATCTTTTGTCTGTCTGTCTGACTCTCTCTCTCTCTCTCTCTCTCTCTCTCTCTCTCTCTCTCTCTCTTACTAGGACAGGAAGCAGGTAGATGCTGCCATGGACAACCTGGTTCATATCAGAAAGGTGACAGTATTTTTAGGAATATCTTCTTGAGAAGCTTTATGCTTTTCATTTTATCATGATTAACTTTAGTTTTGCTACTCTGGTCTTAATGAATTTATCCTCAGTAAAAATAGTTCAGTTTCTTCTCACACAGCGTGAGTATAAAACTTATTTAGTCTGTTGGAGGCTTTCTTAGCAGAAATAAACCGTCTCATCTGGGAAAACATAAAAATAATGTAAAAGGAACGATAAGCCAAGATGTAATAGAATTCCTCCACTCAGCCACCCTTAAAACGGAAGCAGAATTATCACAAACCAACTTATGACACCTTCCCAGCTGCCGAATTGGATCTCACTCTAATTCTGCAAGCTGATGGGACGAACTTGTTTCCTTTCATGTAATGAATCCAGAATCTTTCCTGGTCAATAAGTGTGTGCAAGCATCTGGATTCATTGACTGCAGCAGACCTTGATAGTGTGCAACTCGCTGGGGGAAAATTGTGTGTATCATATTGTCATGTTGCATCTGTTACTCTGATTAGGATCATTGTAATACATTCACATTCACTAATGGTGGCTACTTTGGATTCCTAAATAATTAATGGAATCATAGGTGTCTCCCTGAGCAACAACCGGATGGCACCGTGTTTTAGGCAGCCCTGTGTGCTCTGAATAAGCACCTGACACAGCTGCATCTGTTTTGCCAGGCACCTCCTCTGGCACCAGCCTCCCCCAGTCAAACAGGCAAAGGCAGGAATTAGGAACCAAAGGAGAGAGGGAAGTAGTCCCCAAGAAGTGTGGAGATTTATATGCAGAGACCCTCATCCCAACTCACCCAGTGAAACAGAATCCCTGGGCTGTGGAGTCTGGAGATCAGCATGTAAGTCAACACCCCCATGGTTCCTCCACGCCCTGCAGAGAGAGGAGCTCTGGGTAGAGGCCTCTCTCCCTGAAAAAGAAAATCAGCAAAATGAAGCCAAATGCTGTGCTGGGAATTGCAGTCCACCAGGGTGATATAAGACCATGTGTGGATTTTCTAACCCCAAAGGCCTAATATGGGTCCAAGGGTTAGAGGGAAAAATATCTCCTACTTCTAAAGTATAAAAAGTCCCACTCCCCCCCACACACACACAAATACACATACACAATTTTAATTTTATCACTGCCTCCTCCCATTTGAGCATACAGTCTGAGGATGAGCAGCTGCCCACATGTGAAGCAAAACTGTTAATATTCTGAGACTTTTCCAAGAGCAAACTGGAAGGGATAAAAAAGAAAAGCCAATTTATTAGGCTATGATTAAACACACACACACAATTAACTACGGAAGTGCTTGTTTCCCGATATCCCCAGGACAACGATTCTCGGCAGATTTTTTTCAATTTATCTGCTTTTCATCAGCGTGGAAGTCTATACGAAGAAATGGCAGTGTCATATCCTGGGGCGCTGACGAGGTCATGAAAAGATCTATAATCCACAGCAATTGCAAGCGTTAATAAAGATAATGCCCTAGTCAGAAACTGTGGATTAAGGCATATTTGTAAATGTCTAAGAGGAGGTGGAGAAAGGAAGAAGGGAGGGAGAAAGGCACTTAAAAACTAGAGGTTGGGGAGGGACCAGGAGAAAAGACCAAGCAACTCTGATGCCATTTACACAACAGAATCGCTCTCCTGATGGGAGTGGGAGCCAGCCCGGTTGGCTTCCTCTGTGGCTGCCCCTCTGGATGCCCCCCAAAAAGAATCCTTAGAACTCAGTAGCCTCTGCCACTGCCACCATTGGAAAATCAAAGGATCCGCAGCCTGTGAAAGGGAACCAGAGAATGTGTGCAAACGGAAGGTGTCTAGTCAATAGCAAAGTAATGTCATAGACACACACATTGGGGACAGAAGGGGGAATGCAGGTGGAACACACGGCAGCAAGAGGCATAGCTTACGAATGGAAACCGTTATTGAGAGAAGAGCGAATCTTAGCAAAATGTTACTAATAGCCACCATCTGTCAGGCCTCACTAGGTGTCAAGCATTTATAGGTGGTCTCTGATTTACCATGGCCGGACTTAATGATTTTTCCAGCCTTACAAAGATGCAAAAGCAATAGCATTCAGTAGAAACCATATTTCAAATTTTGGATTTTGATTTTTTTCCAGGCCAGTGATACATGGCAGATACTGTCTTGAGACGCTGGTCAAGAGCAGTGAGCTACAGATCCCTGACAGCCACATGACCGACCTACTCTACAGTTCACTGTGTTGCTGAGCTGTGATGTTCAGTAGCTCAGGTGTATTAAATGTATTTTTGATTTATGATATTTTCAACTTATGATGGGTTTGTCTAAGTAGAAGATCATCTATATTTATTTAAACTTAATCCTCTGAGAAAACTTCCAGGTTGCACTTGTTTTACTAATGAGAAATCTCAGTGTGTGCTAAGGAAGGACATTTATCTAGTGTACACTGGGATCAGAATATGAACCACATATGTCTAACTCCAAAGTCTATGTTGTAACCATAGTCCTACCATGGAATAGTCTGTGTTTCTTTGGTTCTATGCGTGTGCCCTTCTGGTAAGAGACCTAGCGGGGAAGAACCTATATTTATGAGCTCATGTTCAATATGGCTAGAGTAGAGAAATAAAAGATGTAGGAAGACAAATCTGCCTTTGGAAGTGGGGAGCACAGCTCATATGGATGAGGTCTGGGACCAGAGGTCAAGAATCTCTGTTTCCATTAGACTGTAAGATTCATGTGGACAATATATATTCATTAAATGCACAATGTAATTTTGTCTTTGTCGATTGGTTTTTCCAATGTTTAACATAATATTGCCTGGCATGTAGTAAGTGCCAACATATGCGAAATGAATAAGTCAATAAAGACAGAGGGTGGTGAATTAATGAATAAGTTTACAAAGAAATAAACACACCCACACTTATCTGCGGGAAATCATTGCACACAGAGCAATACACCAACTCTAACATCATCCAACATTTTTCGTTATATGTGAGTTCCCCATAAGTAAAAGTTACTTATGACAGAACGTATCAAGAGCAGAAATAAATTAGGCTCAGACCATTCACCATCCCGAGCTTATGACTCACACAAAAGGGGTTTTGTTTTTGTTTTTGTTTGTCCCAGGCCATTGTTATGATACTTTTTTAACTATTTCCTTGTACTGTGCTTTTACTACAAAAATCAACCTGGACTTCTAATCATTTGCTCTTTGACCTAAACCCTTAGGACAACAGCATACTTTTCAGGGATCTGGGATCTTTGTCCTGGATTTTCTATAGTTTAAAGATCAATTTTAACTAATAAGAGCTAATTAATGATCAACAAACCCTTCCAGTATCTATCTAGGAGCTATGCAAGTGTTAAAAACTTACACAATTTTCGAATGGAGTCAAAGTTTATTTCATTTCAGGGACAAGTCTAGGAAGAACCCAAACTTAGAAAATATAATCTTTACTTGTACAGCATTCAATTGACAGATGCCTTAATTATGGGGGGGGGGGAACAAAGGACAAGGAGCTAGACCTCCTAGGTTTCAAACACATTGTTAGCAGTATTGGATGTGTGACCTTAAATGAATCACTAAATCACACTAAATCTCAATTTGCCCAACTGAGAAATGAAGTGTTGAACTCTCTGCTAGGTCTGTAAACACACCCAAGTCACTCTTTCATGGTCCGTCTTATTCTGTGAGTGTGCCCAGTTTATCAACAAGGTTGTGAATTACTTGAATAAGCTTTCTTTTTTGGTCTCTTTTTTTTTTTTGCATCTAGAATACTATTAAATACAATAAACCAATCAACAGTCCAATAAATTGAAGTAAATCAAGATTCCCCATGTTTCCCTATTAAGAATGTGAAACCTTTCCAAATTTGTGTAAAGAGAGCTGTTTAGCAATCAGAACAATATGCTACATTAATATGGTTTTTCTTTTATTTCTTGTTCTATTTCTCAGGTATGTGCATTTATTTTTTATTTTATTATATTATATTATATTTTATCTGGTACTGGGGATTAAACCCAGGGACATTCTACCTCTGAGCTACATCCCCAGTCCTATCTTATTTTTTTACTTTGAAACAGAGTCTCAGTAAGTTGCTGAGGACTCACTAAACTCCTGAGGCTGGCCTCGAATCTGCAATCTTCTTTTTTCAGCCTTCCAAGTTCTAAGATTATAGATGTGGGACACTAAGCCTGGCTGTGTGATTTCTTAAATAATGTGTGTATGTGTGTATATACTTTAAGCTAATGGTTAAAAAGTCTAATGGTTTTATACATGATTTCCCCAGGTAAAATTTTCACTGAAAATGGAAAATATTCAATTTCTGTTTGCACTAAGTAGTTTAAAATGCATGACAATTAACAGATGAGTCATACACATCCCTTTCCTGTAACTAATGTGCTGTGAGCTGAATGCATCAATTACAGCAAGGAAGCAACATCAACTTTAGCAAACATTCTGCTTTCTTAGTCTTTGCACCTTTTTCTGTTTGTTTGCTTTGTCATCCTGTGTGTTCTATTCATAAATTGTCTCCAGCAAATTATAGCAAAGGTGTCTCCCTTCTCTATTGCCACTTTGCGATCTATACTTAACTGCAGGGTAATAGCAACAGAAGCCATAACTAACAGAGCCAACTCCAGCCTTCTAAATCTGCAAATACATCTTGTATTAGAGTGTTACATGCTAGATTTAATGTGAATGTTGTAGTCTGAAATGAAAATTATTTGTACAGCTGGAATATAACATTTGCATAAGTTACAATTAAAAGGGAAAATATAATTACAAATTTTCAACTTAATTTGAATGGTTTTTAAAATGCTCATTTGGCATAGGCAACAGCTTGCAGGCAAACAGAATACACTCTCGGAGTCGCATCCCTTTGTCTGGGTAGCAGTAGTGAGCTCATTTTGAAGGGCTGGCTTTAACCCCTGAATCCCAACAGCAAGTGGCATTGAGAACCTCAAGTACAAGGCAATGTTTGTTTTCAAAATACGACTACAACATTCCCAGTGATTCATAAATATTTGCATCTTTTAATTGTTTCTAAAAACAAAGTGCCAAGTGGCACACACAGGAATGTTGTTGCCCCCATGGAGCAAATGAGTGGTGGAATTTTAACTAGTTTCATTTCCTCTCAGCTCTCAGATCTGAGATCTCCTGTTACTACGTTTTCCTCATATCACAGTCTCTTTAATGGCTCCAGTTTCTGGTCCCCCTCTCCTCCACCTCAGTACAGGTCTTTTTTTCCTTGTAGCTTCTTGATGCTAAAGGCAGGTCATTCTTCCCAGAGACAGTCTAGCTAGGTGTCCGTGGGCCGAGTCCATTCTCTCATTCATTTTCTTTCGAGTTTCCTCTCTTATGAGGCAAAGGAATGCTTTTATTATCCCCCAACATGAAAATCAAAATTTTCATACAGTATTCTGCCCCAAAGTAATGATAACTGTGGTTATTAAGGAGCATACATTGTGTTACATCAATGAGATCTGAGGAAAAAGAGAAAATTTTTCCATTCAGTCTTTCCCAGGGGGAAAAAAAGCACCCAAAAAGACATAAACAAAAAAAATTACTATTACTGGGACTTACACAATTAACTAGTTCTTTCTATTTTTCTAATCATTCTTTTCACAGCTTTCTTCAAATAATGAGGCACCAGAAGATACTCCTGGAAAAAAAAATAAATTATAAAAGCGGATGCTTTGTTCTGTCTACCCTGGCATCTGAAAAGAAAATTCTATGGCAAACAGAAAGCCATAAAGTAATAATATGATCTTATTTATCTTTTTTCTGAGAAACCACAAAGGTGCTCAGGTGATTTAGAGTATTATTAAGTAGTGTGATTTTTTTTAATCATAGAAAGCCTATTTATTTAAGGAATAACAAATACAGAAAAATGTGAGGACCACCACACCACCTTCAGGAAATGCTACTTAGAATGATTTGCTCAAACTAATAAGAAAGCTATGTGCTGCCATGTGGATAGTCATCTCTGGGCAACAGATTTAGAATAACCTCATCACTCAAATCTGGGATAGAAATGTAATACCTATATATAGATAATTTATCAATAATAAGTGCAAAATATATGTGATAAATGCAAAAAATGTGTTTTATATTGAAAAATTCCAACCTTTTAACCAATTTTGGCCGACAGTCTCCTGTTAACCACCACTTGCCCATTTTTCTTTCTCTTTGTTGTATAGTGGATAATTGTCATCACCCTCTAAATTTGTATTCAAAGTCATAATCCAGAAGCAAATCATTTCTTAGAATCATATTTCTCAAACAGTGGAACATTTACCATGGGCTAAATTTGTTTTTTCCACATATCCCAAAATTTAAGTTATGTCGGTTTTTTTGTTTGTTTGTTTGTTTGTTTGTTTGTTTTTCAATACTGGATATGGAACCCAGGGGCATTCTACCTTTGAGCTACACTCCCAGTCCTATTTTTTATTCTTATTTTGAAGCCGGGTCTCACTAAGTTTCAGAGGGCCTCCCTAAGTGGCTGAAGCTGGCCATGAACCCTGATCCTCCTGTCTCAGCCTACCAAATGCTGGGATTACAAGTGTGCACCACCACGCCAACTGTTTATTTTTTTAAAATATAACAAATTTGTGATTTTGTGTCTTAGAAGGAGGCTAAGTTATTCAATTCTACACTGATTTAAAGAAAAATACTAGAGAAAATGACACAGATGATATGCAGACTATGGAAAAGGTATGTAAATGACTAAAGTTTCTAAAACAATATCTTAAAAAGTCGTTTTTTTATCTGAGTTCTCCAGAAAAAAAAATTATTAAAAGAAAACAACAGTTTTCCTCTCAAAAAAAAAAATGTTGGAAGTAAATAAAAACCCCAAGCAAGGGCCAAATATTTTTAATTTTGTTCTCAATCCACAGGAAACATTTCTCAAATAGATGAAAAGTGCCACAGCACCAGAACACTCGTTAAATACATAGATGGACTTGAAGCAGGTACTCTCTGGAAGAGGCAGGACTTTTCTCCCAAGGGCTTTCACATCAAATTCCTCAGAACCCTATATTTGGGAGGTAGGGGTGCTGTATGGTGAGAAAAAATGGACATCAGGTGAAATGCTCCCCGGAATCTACAACCCTCCTCAACCACAAAAGGTCCATTTTTGTCTGTTTTATATGCAGCAATCATTGAAGACTTTATTTGAGGAGAAGGAACCTATTTTAAACTTTGAAAATCATAGCAATAAAAGCATTTGTGTGCCTGGATTGACATTTGAAAGACAAGGAACAAGTTGTAAGGACAGCAAATGTTTCTTCGTATAGACCATTTCTTCGTAACTCCTCAAAAGGTTCATAAAATGCATGTTGCTCTTCTGTGGGGCTCACTAGCTTTGTGCCTTGGGAAACGTTCAGCACTTTTCTTACTTTTACTTCTTTAGCAGATAGGAGAAGCAGACGGTGTCAGGAAATACAAAATGGATTGCTTAGGTTGCTCTCCCTCCACCATTTTATACAAACTTGCCAAAGAGATAAGACCTCTTTTCTGATAAGAGACAGATAAGTCTAAATATTTCCTTCAGAAAGAGCTAACAACATTCAAAAGTAATTTTGGTGGGAGAGACTCATTAATTTCAAACAAGCATTTGATTCCCAAAGGGAAGATATTCTTCAATTGGAATGTTATGATGTCACAGAGGAACTTCATTAGTGTGCCTGTTTCGAGGGAGTCAGGAGAGGGCGTACAGCAAAACATAAATAACTGCCTAATTAGGTTTCCATGAAAACTGAAGCACCTCCAAAGTTAGAGATGACCGTGTTCGGCAGGCAGCTTCACAGACAAAGGCTTGGTGCTTTCATTTCTCCACAGCTGGGACAATTGACAAAGGATCACAGGAAACTAGTTAACCCAGATAAAGCTATTCAAGACACGCAATTGCGACCTTATTTACATGGGAATGTTACTATACAGCAGTAGTTCTAGAACTTCTTGGGGCCACTCTAGTGCACCAACACTCAGAAATCGCTGCCACTCCTGCCAGAGCAGGGGAAGGAGCAGGTGCAGAGAGGTGCAGAGTGAGAAAAGCAGAGTTCATTTTGATAAAGAGCATTGTAAATAATTACTCACATTAGAACATGAAGGTAGAGTCCTGTCCCAATTCATATTCCAAGAGTTTAGTCCATAGACTATCCACAAAGTAGATCCAGGGTAGACTTAGAACCCTTGCTTCTATCCCCAGCTTTGCCCCATGGACACAGGGCTGGGTCCTTATTCTAAAGCCAGTAGCCTGGACTCAGATCTCAATTCTGGCCTCAGTGGAGATGAGTCTAATATTTCTGCCTCACAGGCCTGTCATGAGAATCAGGTAAATTAAAATATGTTAAGCTTGCCCAACAGTGCCAGACACAGCATTGGGTAAGTCTTGGCCTTGATTTTTAGGAAAAGAGAGGGTGGTTAGTGAAGTTGAAACTTCTTCCATTGAGGGGCACACACAGCACTGATTCAAAACCATTAAGTTGAGATAAAACACTAAAAGAGGCCACTCTTCCCCACTCCACTGTTAACGGGAGCAGCTTGGCTCTTTGAAGTGGCAGCATCCCTGTAGGACTAGGGACAGTGGCAATCCCAGCAGAAGGCCTGGGTGCTCAACAGAGTAAAGAGGTGCTCAGAGTGACTGTCAGTAACACAAAGCAGGAGTCCCGGCTGTTGCTGAATGGTCTGTGGTTTCCAGACGTGGTGTCGCAGGACATCCAGGGTGTCCTGTGAGTACAAAGCTGGGCAGCAGAAGTGACGGGGGAGGCTGATGGACACAGTGGTCGCAGTGTCAGCAAAGGCAGTGACCACCAGCATAAGAGGACCAGTGCTCAGTGGCCAACAGACGCTGTGACATCAGCCTTACTCACACGCCCATGGGAGACATTCCCTGAGTCAACCAGAAACATATAGAAGAGGCTATTGCCAGCGTGCAGAGGTCTTCTGTGCATCCAGTATAATAAATCCCTCAAAGTACCACTGGTGAGGCCTCGTTTTGACAGAGGGGAGTGTTGAGAAATCATTAAAAGCCCAAGCTTTGGATTCTGATGAGCTTGATTTCTATGTAGCCACAACTGTTTTCTGGGCATCTTTTCTGGACCACAGCATTTCACCTGGTTCATAGAAATACCTCAGTGAGCAAGATAAAAAGTAAGGAGTTGCTTGCCTTCCAGAGGGCGACACAGACAGTGAGCAGGCCAGCAAATAAGTTAAGGATCTTTTTCCTGTCGTAAGAGCTGTGAGGACAATAAAATAGGTAATGATGTGTATAAGTGGAGAGGGGTTGGGATGACTTATATATGGCAGCCAAATAAAGACTTGCAGTCATTGTGAGGGCTCCACAGTCAGAAAGAAGCTGGGAAGATCTGGAGACAGTGGGAGGCCCTAAAGTAGGAAAAGCTTGGTGAATTAGAGAAACAAAAGCAAGGATAGTTAAGACTAAAACAAGAGTCTAATCCGGGCGTGGTGGCGCACGCTTGTGATCCCAGCATTCGGGAGGCTGAGACCGGAGGATCGTGGTTTGCGGACAGCCTCGGCTACTTAGTGAGGCCCTCTGCAACTCAGTGAGACCCTGTTTCAAAATAAAGAATAACAAATAGGGCAGGGGATGTAGCTCAGAGGTTGAATACCCCTGGGTTCCATCCCCAGACCCGCAAAAATAAAAATAAAAATAATAAAACAAGAGTCTAAGCTGGGTGTGGCAGTGCACGCTTCTAATCCTGGTACTCGGGAGGCTGAGACAGAAGAATCACAGGTTTGCAGCTAGCCTCAGTGACTTAGTGAGGTCCTGTTTCAAAATAAAGGAATAAAATCAGACTGGGTGTGTAGCTCAGAAGTAGAATGTCCATGAGTTCAATCCCCAGAACCACAGAAACAACATCAAAAAACAAATGCCTACAAACCACAGTCTGTAAGCCAAACCCGACCTGCTGCCTAGTTATGGAAATTAAGTTTTATTAGAATACAACCTCACTTATTTGTTCATTTAACCTCTATGACTCTTTTTCCGCTCTAATAGCAGAGTTCAGTAGCCGCAAGACTGCATGTCCTGAGAAGCCAAAAAAATGCTTACTATCTGGCCCTTTACAGAAAAGGTGCACTGATCCCTGGTCTAAAGCATAGTGAAGGAGCTTGAGTAAAAGCAGCCGGCACTGAAGTTTTAGGGGTGACGGGGGCAGCAAGCTCCTCCAGGCCTTGAATATTGTGGAAGGGCTTGGATTATATTCTAAATGTAAGGGGAATAAGTGCAAGAGTGCAAGCAGGGGAGAAACATGGACTGAGTTATGTTCTTACAAGGCCACTCTGGGGACTATGAAGGGATGGACCACAGGGGCACGGTGGCTGCCTTGAAGCCTGTTAGGCATGGCCACAGAGCCCAGTGAGAGGGAGCAGGTGCTAAGGATGAGGATAGGAGCAGCGCAGATGGAACAATAAGTCAAGATGTATTATTTGAAACGTAACAGGTGTGAGAATTCCAACTCCTCTGTGTAATTCCAGGTAAGTTACTCAAACTCTTTAAGTCTCAGCCTCTTGTCAGTAAAACCCTCCTAGCACTATTGTGTGGATTAAATTATAAGGTGCATCTGAAGTATCTGTCAAAAAGTAAGTGTTCCATACACGTTGCCCATGACTACTGTTACTTTCTTTTGTTGCTAGTGAGGCCTCCAGAAAGCAGGTTTCAGCACCCAGCTCACTGTGTCAGCAAAAGGTGTGCCTCCATCCCTGATTAGACTTGTAAGTTTCCTGGACACTGGGAAGCTCTCTTATCCATCTTCATAGCCTCAGAACTGTGCCTGCCTCATGGTAGATGTTTAATAAATGTTTATTGATTAAACTATTATGGTTTTTTTTTTAAAGAAAGAGGACTATTATTCATTCTGCCATTTTTCACCAGAATTGTTTTGTTTTTAGGATTGATAGAATACATTTTCATGACACAGAACCATTCTGAAGACGCAGAGGTAGTTGTATCTGAAGAAAGCCAGTACCCATGAAAGGAAAATGCAGACACTGCTCCCCAGAAAACGTCTAATCTCATAAAATATGTCAATGATGGCAATAATATATTGAATCTGGGCTAGAGAGTCACTATGTGCAAGAAATTCTATCATATCAAATGTGTTTACTTTCAGAAATCTCTGCCATGAAGTGGACCCAACACAAATTAAAAAAAAAAAACTGTTTTGATAGCAAGCTGTTTTTAGACTTTTATTTCAAACTGGTGGACATTCTGGTTCCTTGTCCACCAACACTGAATTATATCTAATGTGACGTGATTACCTCTTGCCTTTGTTTATTCATTATTATGCCTATAAAACTAGCAGGATTCCTACTAAAATTGAGACCTCAGAATTGTTTGCCAATATATTCACTGCCATTACCATTTACCAAGGCTGAAAATCTACTCTGTAAGGAGTTGAATTTGGTCATCATAAATCATTCAGTAGTTTAAAATGATAGTAAATATGACAAAATTTTCAAATGTAAAATGATACCCATTGAATAAATACATACTACTAAGTGAGATATCTATTCTTAAAAAGTGCAAAAATACCATAACGGTCATAATAATGTATAAATAATAAATCCTCAAAGGGCCAACAAATAAAATGCTAAAAGGCTTATTTATGTGTTGTATTCATAATAACTGCGTTCTTATCACATATATGTTGATACATGTAAAAATGGACAAGAATTCCTTTAAAATTAAGAAATAAGACTGAAAAAAACATCTTAGCAATGAATGACCATCAGACTATCACAACACTATCCTAACATCAATTTAGCTAAGAAACACTAAAAGCATGAGAAAATTCAAATTAAAAAATATTTAAATGACAGGACACTAAAGAAATGAATCCCTTATAATAGTAAAGAAAAGACAGAAATCCTTGAAACATCACAGAACAGCTACAAGAAAGGAGCTTTTTTTTTTTTTAACACGAAGCCTGGCATCTCACAAATAACGTATGTTCCATATTATGTGGCAGTTGCTATGGTAACAACCTTTATTTTCTGAAACAGTACACAGATGTGTACAACATACTAACTTGCCGGTTATAAATTACAGCTTTTCCCATAGTTCAATAACTTAAGAATTCTACGATTTTGAAATCTCTGAAGTTCTGTTGTTATTAAATTTCTTTTATGAGATAATTTTCCATGTACTTTCAAAATGAGAGTGTTCCCAAGCAGGCGAAGAGGAAGGAGCACTGAGAAAATAGGGTACCTCAAAGAGTAGCAGCTGAGTTCTGCCCCCACAAAGAGCCTGTGTGAGCCCCTCTGCAACGAGGAGAAAATCACCTTAATGAACTACCGTATCATGTACAGTAGTCATGAGAAGTAAGTCGCCAAAGATGATGCTACAAGCCAAGTTACAAATTTACTTCTTGGCAGAAGGCACCATACTTGCAGTTTTAAAATAAATGAAGATCATTTCTTATAAATCTTAACAGTATCAATATAATCTGATAAGTTGCAGTGGTGTGAGA
This sequence comes from Muscardinus avellanarius, assembly GCF_963383645.1. Classification (NCBI taxonomy): domain Eukaryota; kingdom Metazoa; phylum Chordata; class Mammalia; order Rodentia; family Gliridae; genus Muscardinus; species Muscardinus avellanarius. The sequence continues at coordinate 84,919,781 of NC_137788.1, read as the reverse complement.
AAGTGATTTCGCTTGGTCATTTGACTTCAAATGAAAATTTTGAACTTTGAAGAGACCTGACTGGAATAATATTTCTATTACTATATTTAATATGGTATTTGCATTTCCTTATTGGGCCCCAAAACAAAAGAAGGATTTTTACTAATTAGTATATATTTCTTTTTTGTTTCTTTTGTTTTATTTGTTTGTTTGTTTGTTTGTTTGTCTGCAGTACTGGGGATGGAACCCGGGGCCTTCTACCTCTGAGCTACACCTTCAGCCCTATGTTTATTCTTTTTTTTGAAACGGTGTCTCACTGAGTTGGAAAGGACCTCACTAAGTAGCTGAGGCTGTCTGCAAACCATGATCATCCTGTCTTAGCCTCCCAAATGCTGGAATTACAAGTATGTGCCACCACTCCCAGCTATATTTCTTTTATTATCCTAATTTTAATCAACAAATATTTAATCAAAGACCTTCCACATGCTGGTAGCTGTCCATGACTATATGTATGTCTCTATGTGTGGAAACATATATTACAGGAAAAAAAGAGTTTTTCCAATTTTTTTTCTATTCTGAAAATTTGTTTTCCACATGCTGGATCAGAATATTTCCTTTAAATGGATCATTTGCATTATAGATTTTTAAAGCTTATCAAAAGGAATCATCCTGCAACACTTATCTGATTAAAGCTCATAACCTAGAAAACGTATTTAAGAAATAAAGGTGAAGAGTTAGCATATTTACGATTAAAATACATCCTTCTGACATAAGAAAAATATTCCTAATTATAAAGAAAGGGTAAGTATCCTTATATAAAAAAGTAACAAAGCACCCTTGACTTTGAACGTCCAGAAATTACACTGCCAATGGATTTTCCTAACAAATATAAAACACTTGGAAACGTTATTTTAAGTCACAACATGGTTACATTCAAATTTGAAATTGTCTTATGGCAGCACTGACAGAATGAGAAACAATTGAGCATTGCACAGATAAGAACAAATCACTTGGAAAAGCTTGCGCCATTAAGTGCTTGTTAAAATTTTTGCCAATTCTCTCCACACACATTTCTTTCTGTATCTTTCCAAGATGTATTAAAAGCAGGACCATGACTAATCCATTCAAATCCTTACATTATCAGAGAGAGTTAAGTTATCACCTAGTGGGGACTTGGAGGCTAGAACTCAGAACCTGGTAAACAATCAGTACTCCGTCGCTAGATGAATTTTAAAAGTATTACTTAAATTACATTTAAGTCATAAGATAATTATGAACTTTCTTCTCCTTTATATTTATATGGCATATTTATTGAATTGCACAGTATGCTTTTACAATAAAGTGCTTTTTACGTTGCTGCCTTTGTTCATCCAAAATAAAACTGACAGTTATCCTTTTATAAGCTATTCCGAGAACATTTTCTCTTCTTTGAAGCTGATTGATGCACTACTTTAAATGTTCCTGCAAATATCTTTCCAATTCAAGTTTTTGCATAATGTAATAAGAAGATAAAAGAATTCTATACTTCAACAAGAGACATTACAAAGCTAGTAGAGACATTATCAAGGGCATTAACATGCTCCTAATAGCAATAAAACCTTTTAACTGTCTGATGTAGAACATGCTCCCACCAAACCACCACATATTATGGTAATTGGCTCCAATTTCTGAATCCCACATTGTAAAGTTACAAAGAGTTAGGTAGAACTGAAAAAACAAATGTAGGATACTCGTCTTGTCAATGTTCCTATTATAAGATGTTTGCTCCCTACCTCTGACGAGGACGGGTCTGATCTCTTGCGCTATTCATTACTGTGCTATCATATTTTTACATCCTGTCTCATTTTTTATTTCTACTGACTGATATAAATACATTTTTCCCAAATAACCCTTTTCTAACTCCAAAACATCACAGTAACACAAATGGCATTTTGCTCAGAATCTCAGTGTAACAAATGGGTTGTCTGCACGTCTGTGTCGCATCGCCTGGGCTTTCTGTGTTCTCTCATCAGAGGCAGATTCAACGGGGGAGAATATTCCATGAGGATGCTTTGATTTTTTTTCTTTACCACACACTACTAAATTACATGAGTGGCCTTTCCCTCCTGGCCAGGGAAATATAATTTCAAACTAAAGTTGAGCCCAGATTCTGGTAAATTAAATAGCAAAGGGAAAAAATAGCTGTCGGCTTCACTCCTCTCGGATAGGCCGAGGAGCAGCATGGCACTGACACCAGTCGGTCCTCAGTGATTAACCTGCAGTTTATGTTGTGTCTCTAGGTGACGCGCCCATCCCATCACGCAGGAAGCTTCTCCGAGGCTGGCGGGAGCGACTTGCCTGCTCTGAGTGGTGCAGATCTATCAGGATCCAGAATCGGGCTCTGAAGAAGCTATCATTCCACGTCTCTGAAACAGCCTCTGATTTAATGTACAAGATGTCAAGAAGTAAAGGACAATAAAATAAAAACCAAAAGGAGGAGAACTATTTCAATTAAGAAACGTTTCTATACCAATCCTTGGAAATCACATAAAATAAAAGCTGTCAGAATCAATCTGTGTTTAAAAGGTTGTGTGTGTGTGTGTGTGTGTGTGTGTGTGTGTGTGTGGTGCTTAGATACAAAATGCAAGACGGGAAAAAAATAAAAATTACTGATGCAGAGCAGTTGAACTTTAAAATTTTGTTTCTCCCTGTGTAGATATGTGGTTATTAAATTTTCCTAATGGATCTAGGAAAAACGTTTGTATGACAGGTGCTGGGGACTGGAGAGAAAAAAGAAGAAAAGAAACAAATTTTCATAAAGAAAAGGAAATGGCACGTGTAATCTCCATACCTACAGGAAGAAGGAATTTCATACATCTCTGAGATTTAATCCTTAATTGTCAATAATTAAAATCTACATGTAAAATTATAGGAATTCACCATTTATTGCTATGATGATCCAATGATTTTTTAATGTCTTTGTCAGAGAAAAATAAATATTTCAAGGACTGCCTTATCACTCCAGCAATCAAATATCCTAAAGGTGAACTGAGGGGGAAAAAATCTTTATGAAATCTGAAGTAACCTTTTAACAGAGAGACATAAGCATTGCCAAAAATGTGACTTCTTATCATGAAAGACGTCACTTTCATTTTTGTTTGGGTTTTCCCCCCTCAAATTTATTTTTAATTAACATAACATTGTATGTATTTATTAGTTACAGCATGATGTTTGGAGACGAAATACATATGTACATGTATACTGAGAAATAGTTAAATCTAGCTAATCAGCACATGTTCGTTTGTTTTTAAAATATGCTATTTAAGAAGCACACATAAACCTAACTTACTCCTATTCTTAGAATTTGTATTATGATTTTTAATTCCATATTTTCTACTGAAAGAAACCTTGGGCAGGGGGGAAAAAAAGATGAATTCACTTTTCACCCCTCGACCCTCAGTCGATTTGTGTATTTCAGGGGTATGCCGCATTCGGTGGCCCATTTCTGGCACCTTTATTTTAAAATGAAATTTTTCTAAAAGAAAAAGTTAGAGGGGAAAAAATTTCACCCCCTCATCATCAAATCAAGAACTTTTCTTAAAGTATATCTTTCACAAGAAATAAGACAAACGGCCTAAGAACTGCCTCCAATCAAAAGAAGAAAAATAACAAAATCAGCTCACCCATGATTTCCTTAATATACTTAAAAGAGATAAAATCCCATTGATGCCTCTAAAAATAAAAACGAGGAAAGGGCAACTTTATTGATTCTCTGCAAGCCAACGAACGTGTAGCTTATTGATAACACTAAACACCATCTAAGCCTTTAGTGATTTTCAACCAAAAGTCTGCCTCTGAATGAAGGTTTAAATCATCGTATTAATATATTAGAGGGAAAATTACCATGGGAGACACTTGGAAATTAATTAAACACCCTGCACTCCGTTTGTTTGTGAGAGAAGATAAATATCACACATGGGAAAAGATGCCTGACAACCGCCATAGTTTTCAGATCCAAAATTAGACCCTGACAGCTATGTCTTTGTATGGCTCTCCTTGGGGTATGATAAGTAGAGATATAGAATATGAAGATTTCTGATAGGAGTATTTATTACTGACACTTCCGAAACATTCCATGTGTGGCATCAGCAAAGCATGCTTCACCTCAGACAGAAATGTCAGGTTTTTATCCAAGATTTTTTTTTCCATCCCTCTTCCCCCAGTTCCCATCCCCTCCTCCCCATCCACCATTCCACCCCCCTTCTCCTCCAAAATATGATCTTTTTTAGAAGTTCAACAGCAGCCCCTGGTGGAACTCAGCAGTTGTTTCAGCCTGAGCACGGTTGTTCAAGCAACTCTAGCTACCGTGTCAATAAAAAGAAAAGCATGTTTCTGTGTATCTGACCACCTCGGTGCACTGTTCCTAGAGATCAGGGATCAAAACGCAACACACTCAGTGTACAAATGTGGTGCTTTGAGATAATAATTTCAGCCAATTTCAGTAGCTAGAGTTTTGAAAAAATATATATATAGACATATATATAACAATAAACATCTGTCTCAAATATCATATTCATTTTATGCATGAAGACCAATAATTAACTGTTGATGAATAATGCTTTCTACAGAATGAGTCAAAAGAAAGAGGGTCCACGTGTTCAAGCGGACGATCACCACTTTGTTTAGCTCATATTGTAACAGATTCAGCTTTGTCGCTTAGCAAAATGAGCTATGCAAACTGACAAAGAAGAAATTTCTCTGGGTCAGGGCTCAGAAAGCACCATATCATTCCACTGTCCAGCCCCATAAGAATGAAAAGCAAGGCTTGACAAGAAAGCCCCAAACGCTCTTCGGGGTGACCATAACTATTGCTTTAGTTGGCAGCCACAGATGACCTTTTGGGGAGAGGAAGAAATATGGGGCTCTTGGTTTGCATTGGTCAGGATAACTCTGTGTTCTTTGTAGAGCTTCCCAGTAGACGGGCTTAAATCTAACTCCCTCTCAGATCATCTGACCAGAGGACAGTCACCTTTCCCTTCATAAAAAGACACAGTCCTCTTGCTGAGTCCTGTGCCTTTGAAGAAGGATGGACCAAGAGGTGCTGGCTTCCCACTCACACAAAGGGCCATGTAAGCTAGGGGAAGGGAATGACAGCAAAGATGTCTGAGATGCTCACGGGTGCCTCTGTTAGAGGACTATAGGCTTTCACCCTCCGTGGAGCCCATGTTAGGACAAAGAACCAACTGGAAATTTACTCAAAAGACCCACCGGTTTACTTGAGTACATTTATTCCCTGACTCTCAATTGTGTATGTGCAGTTTATTAAGAGAAAAAGTAAATTGTACTTTTAAAGCCTTAAATAAGTTTATGACAAATACTAGAATAGAATAAATACTTTCTACATGAAAAGTAGTTTTTAAATCTTGAAAGTATGCTACTTCACATTAGCCCCCCCACTTGCCCTTGAGGTCTTGTTTATGTCTTAACTGATCTCTTGTGCATCTGAATCAATGATGTGATGGATTGAGACTGGAGAGAATTCTATGATAGGACACTTACTGAAGGTCTAGTGGGTACCAAGCACCAGGGAGTATAAAAAGAAGTAAGACTTGATCTTCAACGAGTTATAATTTAGTGGAGAAAATAGAAATATCTAGATCATTTTAATATAATTTGGTAGCAAACTATAATCCTAAAGTAGGATCGGAGTCCTTAGGCCCATTGCCTCACCAGTTGACACCAGTGGTATGATATTTGCACTGAGTCATAAAGATTAGAAATTAGCCCCAGAAAAGGTAAGAGGAAATATGGAGAAAAATCACTATCACCCTCCCTATCAGTGAGGGTATAAAACTATATTCAGGTTGAGCATCCTGAATGCAAATATCTAGAATCCAAAATGCTTCAGAATCTGAAATTTTTTGGGCAGAGCACCAGTATGACACTCAAAAGTTTCAGATTTGGCCGGGCATGAATGGCACAGGCCCATAAACCCAGTACTTGGAAGGTTGAGACAAGAGAATCACAGGTTCAATGCCAGCCTCAGCAACTTAATGAGTCTTCCATCAATCTAGTGAGATCCTAGTTCAAAACAAAAAATTTAAAAAGGGCTGGGAATGTCGCTCAGAGGTAAGAATGCAACTGGGTTCAATTCCTAGTACCACAAAAAAATAAGTTTTTCAAATTTTAGAACATTTTAGATTCTGAATATTCAGAGTAGGGGGAAAAAATACTCCCAAACTGAAACAGTCTTGGTCCTAAGCATTTCAGATAGCAGTTACTCAACCAAACTGTATATTCAAAGAACCACAGGGAGCTTCCTGTTACCAGAGTATAAAATGCAAGATGGACTGTGACCGATGCAAAGGCTGGAGAGGAATACCAGCCATGGAGAGCCTTCTCTGCAGTCCTGGGGAGACTGAGATTGTCCTAAAGCCTCAAAGAACAACTAAAAGACATTATGCAAACGAGTGACTCTGATTGTCCAGAAGAAGAAAGATCTGACTGCTGGTGTTGGAGAACTGGCAAGTTTAAGAAATATTCAGAAGTCAAAGCTGAGAAGAGTTGGTAACTTACTGAATATAGACCCTGAGGGAGGAGTCTTGTATAATATCCAGGGTTCACACACTGGAGATAGCATAGACTGCAGCACCACTGAGTGGGGTGGAGACTGTATGTGCCAGCATAGAGACAGAAGGAAAGGAAGACACTCTAAAGAAGTACTTTAGTTCTCAAGTACCCTCCACTGGTCTCCAGACAGCGCTTTGTGACACTGATTATTAACACCATCCTCAAATGTCACAGCTGGAGAGGAACCTAAAATCATTAGTTCAGTCCTTTCCAAACTTGCTGTGGGGGCTAAGGGGAAGCAGACCAGAGGTCTCCAGGATGCTTCCCCACATTCAACCCAGCAGAGTCTACTTTTACCTACTGCAATATACTGGAATTCTTTATACGATTTTTTGAAAAAATAAAACCACAGTTTGAAAGCCACTGACAAGCTCTTCCTCTTACAGAGATCAAATCAAAGCCACAGAGGTGAAGTTACCTGTCCACAGACACAGGTTTGTAGCAGAGGTTGAGCTCTATCTATGGCACTTCATTCAGCATGTGGCAGTTCCAAGGGTCCTCTGAGCTGGGGTTTCCTCCACACAGTAATGTTTGCTTTTACCATGTCTTATGGAGCTGACATCAAAAAACCTCCTCATTCAAACCACTCATTAGCAGTTTCTTCAGCTTTATTCATTCAGTAAATGTTTACTGAGCATCTTCTACATGCTGAGTCCTCTTTGATCAAGATTAGTTAGCATGTCTGTTTGGATCCACAGTTGTAATTTTTGATTCTTTGTAACAGTTCTGATAGTGTCCTAACTAGTATACAACCATATCTGGGTGCACCATGATCTAAGAAGAAGCTATTTTAATCCAATATAAAGAAAATTATTAATTATCAAAGGTGCAAGTTTCCTAATTCACTGGAGGATTACAACCAATTTATATTTAAGCTACTTTTAAAAATATGTTTATTAAACTATCAAGTTTCTAAGATATAATAACATGCTATTTATAATTTTAAAAGAATTCATTTTTAGATCATACATTAATTTTTTATACAGATTCCAGAGAAAACTGGAATCAGGTTCTCCAAATCTCAGTAAGACTAACTTTATGAACTTTAGAACTGATATCTGAAATAAGACAGATTGTTTTTAGAAAATGAAAATCCAAGCAAATGAACTTTATAACCCTTCTTCCCCATTATGCTAACTCAACAGTTGCATAAGCAATTTCCAATAAGGTAATTCCTAAAGCAAAATAAAATCCTTCCTTGACTTAGAGAAATAAAGACAAATGTTAGCTCAGAGATTATGGCAGCTAGTTGACCTCTTTCTAAAGGGCACAAAAAAAAAAAAAAAAGAGCAGTGGGCTGTGGCTTTGTAAGGTGCAGGAGTCAGGATGACAAACAGGAGCCAGCTGAGGCAGGTCCTCCTACCTGTGGGATGAGACTCGCATAGGCCTTTTCAGGAACATTATATAATATCTCCCTGCACAAAGGAAAACCAATACTCAATTGATCCCGGTGGGGAATTTGTTCTTTTTTTTTTTTTTTTTTTTTTTTTTGCGGGTCTGGGGATGGAACCCAGAGGCATTTGACCTCCAAGCTACATCCTCTGCCCTATTTTTTATTCTTTATTTTGAAACAGGGTCTCACTAAGTTGCAGAGAACCTCACTAAGTAGCTGAGGCTGTCCGCAAACTGTGATGCTCCGATCTCAGCCTCCCAAATGCTGGGATTACAAGCATGCGCCAGCACACCGACTGGAATTTGTTTTTTATCTTATTAAATGCTTTAAATAGCGGGGCGTGGTGGCGCACGCTTGTAATCCCCGCGCTTGGGAGGCGGAGACAGGAGGATCGCGCAGGTTCGAAGCCAGCCGTGCTGGCGTAAGAGACCCTGTTTCAAAAATATAAAATAGGTCTGGGAGTGTAGCCCGGAGGAAGGAGGGCTTCCAGGAACCCCAGTACCACCAAAAAAAAAAAAAAAAAAAAAAAAAAAAAAAAAGCTTTAAATAAAGGACCAGAGCCGGGCATGGTGGCACATGCTTGTAATCCCCGCGCTTGGGAGGCGGAAACAGGAGGATGGCGCTGGTTCAGAGCCAGCCGCACTGGTTTAAGAGACCCTGTTTCCACATAAAAAAGTTAAAAAATAGGTCTGGGAGTGTAGCCTGTGGGAGTGTATCCCAGAGGTAGAAGGGCTTCCAGGAACCCCAGTACCACCCCCAAAAAAATAATAATAAAATAAAATAAAGGACCAGAAGCAAGGTGTGGCAGTACATACCTATAATCCAAGTGCCTGGAAGGCTGAGACAGGAAAATCTCAGGTTCAGGGTCAGCTTCAGCAACTTAGGAAGACCCTGTTTGAAAATAAAAACTTAAAAAAGGGCTGAGGGTATACCTCAGAAGTGAAATTCTCCCGGATTTCACCTCTAGTACCAACATATATATTGGTATATACACACCACACGAACGCGCGCGCGCGCGCGCACACACACACACACACACACACACACACACACACCCAGGGAACCAGTCTTTCTTTGACTGTCTCTTCATATTTGCCAGCCTACCTTTTTTTTCTCCATATTCTCTTCCCATTTGCAAATAATTTTTAAAATTATAAATTCTATATATACCAAAAGATATTAATCCCACTTAGTTGGGATGGATTGCAAGAATAAAGAAGGAAAAAAAGGAAAAAATACGAGATTAGAAGCCAAATAGATTTCAAGACTACTTATTAAAACCCACTTTTGGAGCCGGGCGTGGTGGCACACGCTTGTAATCCCAGCATTCAGGAGAAAGAGACCGGAGGATCAGTTTGTGGACAGCCTTAGCTACTTAGCGAGGCCCTTTGCAACTCAGTGAGACTCTGTTTCAAAAATAAAGAATAAAAGATTTAAGGCTTGAAGTGTCTCTCGGAGGCAGAATGCCCCTGGGTTCCATCCCCACTGCTGAAAAAAAAAAGAAAAAAAACAACACTTTTTTGAGATGAGAAATGAAAATGACTTAGCTAATATTATCCAACCCTACCTATTGCTTTCATACAGTGGTAGTTTTTAGAACAGAGACACATAAAGCAAACAAAAATGTTTTTAAAAAGGAGCAAAAGCTTAGTAGTGTCCATAGATTCCCATTCACATCAGCTTCCATTCTATTGTGAAGTCTGGTAGTAAAAGAATACAGGGAATCTTTTGAGGGAACACGCGTTGGGTTACAGTTTGTCCCTGGTGCCACTTGAGCTGCCCAAGTAAACTCAGAGTTCAAGTTCTTGCGAGAGGGTGCTGTCTTTAATATTTTAGTCTGGTGTCTTGAGGAAATCTTCCCTAATAGCAGTTTGGTGGATTCGCTCAACAAAAGCCCATTGTGCACCAGCCCTGAGGAGTCATGAGCATTAATGAGCAAGAGAAGCCAGTTCCTCTGCTGCCTTGCTCATATGGCCATTCCTGGTCATGAATACACTGTCACTGCATGGTCATGACAGCTGAAGCCATATTTCTTTCTCAGCTCCTATAAACTTATCTACCTACCTTTTTATATGAAAAGTGTCTTAAAGTATTTAAAATATCTTTAAGCTAATGCTCCAAATAGTAAATACCAATATGGGTTACCTCTGGGTCCCTCTTCTGATTGTTCTAGCTTCCTTCTTCCTGAGGATTCCTCTGACTGCCCTACAGATTAGTCTGGCTGAAGTGATACTGACGTGTAAGTGAATGGAATTCCACATCAGATGTGAACACTCACTAGGCATCAAACAAAATGAAGTTCCTGGTGAGCTCCTCAAATTCCTCAGAATCTAATGACCAAAGAAGTCCTGGAACAGAAAGCTACATATGGGTTGAAAATAGGAGACAGATGGGGCACAAGTTTTGAGGGCACTTGTCCTTGGAAAAATCTGATTGAATTGCTATTTTAAAAAGTTTTAGCTGGCCGGGCGTTGTGGCGCACGCTTGTAATCCCCACGCTTGGGAGGCAGAGACGAGGATCGCACAGGTTTGAAGCCAGGCTTGGCTACTTAGTGAGGCTCTCAGCAACTTAGTGAGACCCTGTTTCCAAATAAAGTACAAAAACAGGTCTGGGAGTATAGCCTGGTGGTAGAAAAGCCCCTGGGTTCCACCCCCAGTACAAAAAAATAAAATAAATAAATAAAAAGTTTTAACAGCCGGACATGGCGGCACACACATGTAATCCCAGCATTTGGGAAGCTGAGACAGGAGGATCCGGGCTTGCAGTCAGTGAGGCCCTTTGAAACTCAGAGAGACCCTGTTTCAAAATAAAGAATGAAAAATAAATAGGGCTGGCGGTATAGCTCAGAGGTAAAATGCCCCTGGGTTTCATCCCTGTAAAAAAAAAAAAAAAAAAGTTTTAATGTGACTAAGAAAACTAGCTTAGACTCACATAGATAGGGATGAAAGAAATTATGCTTGGCCTACAATGCCATTAGTTGACTGTGAAAAAAGCAAATTGTTGGATTTAAAAAAAAAAATGGAAGCTGAGTGTGGTGGTGCAGACCTGTAATCCTAGTACTTGGGAGGCTGAGGCAGGATGAACAGAGGTTTGAGGTCGGCCTCAGCAACTTAGCAAAGGCTTCAGCCACTTAGCAAGACCCTGTTTAAAAGTAAAATATTTTTAGTCAGGCGTGGTGGCGCACGCTTGTAATCCCCGGGGCTTGGGAGGCGGAGACAGGAGGATCACGCTGGTTCGAAGCCAGCCGCGCTGGCTTAAGAGAACCTGTTTCCAAATAGAAAGTGTAAAATAGGTCTGAGAGTGTAGCCCGGAGGTAGAATAGCTTCCAGGAACCCCAGTACCACCAAAAAAAAAGTAAAATATTTTTTAAAAGGGGGCTGAGTGTATAGCGTGTATAGCTCAGAGATAGAATGCCCCTGGGTCCCTGGACTCAGTCCCAGTGTGTGTGACCCAACTCTGGAAGGCAATAATCCCAGAAATTAAGAATAGAACTCATGTGGTACTTAGAGGAGTCAAATTACAGGAAGTAGGATACTGGTTGTAGGGACTGTGAAGAAAGAAGAATAAGGATTCATCATATGATGGGTAGAGAGTTTCAGTTTGGGAAGATGGTAAAAGTTCTAAAGATGGGTGGTGGCAATGGTTGTAAAAATAGTTAATACTATTTAACTGTATAAAAATTATTAAAGCAGTGAATTTCATGGTTTATATAGTTATCACAATAAAAAAGGAAGCTGGGCAGGAGAGAAAAAGCAAAATGGGTTGTGCTCATTAGTACAGTCTACCTTGTTGCCTAAATCATAATTTACTCACATGACAACTTTAAGCCTTGGCTTCTTCAAATATAAAAAAGGTAATCATACTGTCAAATTCAACATTGTTTTAAACAATCGAGCATAGCTCATCTAAGTATTTAGTGAATGTTAGATATTATTACTATATCTCTTCTGAGAATTTCAACCTACTACTTATTACTATGCTAAAAAATATTATTCAAGGCCTATAATAAGTCTGTGAAATTTTTCTTTGATTATCATGTTAGATACAATTTTCCTTTTTAGAAATAATAACATATATTTAAAATAATTTTTAAAAATACATCCTTACCTCCCTTGCTTCACAGGCATATTATTAAATTTGGTGAGGTTAGGATCAAAAATCAAAGCAAACATTGTGTCAGTTGGTAGCAGCCTAACTGACACCAGGAAAGTCCAATTGGCATGAAAAATGGATTGCAAGTAAAGAGGCATAAAGAGTCCTTAACACACATCTTGTAATGACTCACTCTTTTTCTAAATTATCAAAGTGTTCTGGAATACCTGGGAAGTATTTTTAAATCAATACATTTAATTACACATTTATTGAACACATTTTTTGTACAAAATACACTATTCTGGTACTTAGAAAGAAGTTAGGGTATAATATACATGCCCTTGTCCTCAAGGAGCTTACTATAGAAGTCAAATTCCTCTGGAAGGCCTTGAGGACCTCGTTCTATACTCCTCTCAAGGCAATTCCGAATAAAGACAAGGAAAACCAAGTCGTTTTTGAAATGGTATAAAACTTTTACTTGAATCACTGTGTCTTTTGCCATAGCTTAAAGAATATATTTTCCTTTATGCATTTTGATATTTGAGAATAATGAATTCAAAAATTACTGGGAAAAGGCGGCCTGTAATTGACTGCCTAGGGAAACTATGCAAAAGTCCCGTCAAAATTCCCACCAGGAATAGAAGAGGAGTGGATTCAGATACAGTCTGAAATCTTCCCAAGCTTGCTCCACTGGAATTCTAATTAGTAAGACCCCTTTAAGCAACTTTTTAGCTCTTAATTTAAATACAGGAAGTGTTTCCTAAGGCTCTATAATACCTTGGCAGAGCTGATCCTATTTCCTGAGATTAAATAGAAGAAAACTCTTCCCTTAGGAGGCTGAACCACACACAATAAGATCATTCATTAGAATGTTCATATAAACTCAAAGGATGCCAAGGAAAGAACAAACGTCCTCTTCATACAGGGGAACGCCCTGGACATGCTGGTTGGAGCCATGACTGGGTTTTCTCTTGAATTTTGGCCTTTGTGGAATACAAGTTCTCCAGGGAGAATTACTGAGGTGATAACTCACTTTGACAGTGAAACCAAGTTCAAGATAACTTTAAAGAAAAATGAAACCCTCTTTCTGAAATAAAAAATGTCTGTCAGTATTATTGGCTTTTGAGCAGTTCTGTTTCCATTTGTTTGTTTGTTTTACAGCGCAAGGGATTGAACCCAAGGTCTTGCACATGCTAGGCAAAAGCTTTACCACTGAGACATACACTCAGCCCTGGTGTGTGTGTGTGTGTGTGTGTGTGTGTGTGTGTGTGTGTGTGTGTGTAAATAAGGCTGTAACTTCTATCATCTAATTGTCACTCCACTTTACATTACTTAAGATTTAGCAATAGGACAATCTTTTAAGGTTTTGAAAGGCTGTATTTTGGCCTGTCAGGGAAGGAGGGATCTTAATACCCAAACCCATTGCTCTAATGCTGGACTGGGAGAGAGAGGGAGAAGAGCGTACTTCTAAAACTTTCCTGTTGTCCACGAAAACAAAGGGGAGCACTTTTCCATCTTTTGCGATCCTTCCGTAAATTTACATCACCTCTCTAAATTTGATAGCTAAATAGTGTTCTGACAGTACTGTTGAGACTTTTGTGTCAGATTTAGAAATGTTATTGTTGAGGCTTACTTTGATGGTAAGATTTTAGAAGCCTATTTCCCTGCTAAACAAATGTATTATAGAGTGATGGATAACAGAGATTCAAAGGATTACAATGAGAGATCAAGGAGTTCACCTGCAATATCTATTGCATTGACAGCCGACTTTATTGAACTTTCACAATATTAACTGCCTCTCTGTGGACTGGCTTAGCTGGGCCGGTGATTATCAATTTATCACCAGTCAAAACACAAATTGCTTCATGTACAGTGTCTGTGGCATAATCATGTACCTTGAATCCCATCAAAACAACCCTACTAGCATGATTTTTGTAAGACTGAGAACAAACATTAGTTGGAAACTTCTATAATGAAATTGTGTCTGATTCTTGGTTTGACAGAACATCTTACTGGTGTGTAGATCGAGAAGGCACCACTCCAAAAAGAAGTCAAAGCAATGCCTGAGAGAGAAATAGAGAGCATACTACAGGCTATTTGCCCCTATTCTTAAGCCCTGCTTTCTCAAATCATCCTTCATTTCTACCCTAGTGACCACAGATAAGAAATTGACCAGTTCTCAAAAATCCTCTGCACAGTAGAAAACTTATACCCCCAAAACTCCTCTAAAGTCATGGAAACTGATTATATTACAGGTAGGAAATTACATAGGAAAACCTTAGATGGCTCTATTATCTAAGACTCTTAAAAAGAGCTTTTAAGTTTTACAATTCTACCCTATTTTCTAATTCTGTCCTCTGTCAAGGTCTAATCTTTTTCTACATATTGAGTTTCATCAGTAGTCATTCCACTTAATATTTGTTAAGTACAGAAATGGAGGGAAAAGATTTTAGCCCTGAGTTCTTGTACGATCAGACAAAAATTAATAGATAACTAACAAACACTTATTGACCGATTACCATGTGGCTGGTATGCGTCTAAGTACTTACATATATTAATTCACTCATTCTCTTTAACCATTCTTCTGGGAAAATACTATTATTTTCTCTGGGTTACCAATGAGAACAATTGATGAACAGAAATATTAAGTGACTTGTTCAAGATTATTCACCCTGAAAATTGAACCCAGGTAGATGACCCTAGAACCTGACAAATCCTGAAACCTAGCCTCTTTCCATTCATGCACAGATTAGATTGAGTCTCTTTGCCCCTATTCTAACTGCCGGCCATCATACAAAATAAAACCCCTATAGGAAGATAACATCATCTAGAACCTTTACAATTTTTCATACCAAATGCCTGGCATTCAATAAAAAAATGTGAGATATAATAAGAAAAAGAACAAGAAGAGAAAATCCAATAGAATCAGGGCTGCATATCATCCAGATAACACAGTTAACAAATATATTCAAAATATAGATGACAAAATTATTGAACAGAGAAATCGAACTTTTTAAAAAGTGAAAAACTTAAAACTAAAAAAATATAATAAGTTAAGTAACGCAACATGAACTTAGCAGCAGATTAAACACAGGTAAAAAGAATATTAGTACGTATAAGAGAGTACAATAGAAAATACATAGACCAAAGTACAGAGAAAAAAAAGAACAAAGTATAGAAAAAATGCAAGCAACATATAGGAGATGGATAAATCCTAATGTAAGTGTCCCCAAAGTCCTCAGAGTAGATTAGAAAAAAATGGAGGCAGAGCTGTATTTGAAGAGCTAACATTTGAGAATTTTCCAAAATGGATGAAAGATATCAAACCCAAAGAAGAAGTATGTTGCTAATCATGTCATAGAAAAATTGTCAAAATACAAAGTATAAACCATAAGATCAGCCAGATAAAAGAGTGCATTACCTTCAAAGAGTTATCCACTAAGTTCTCAACCGAAACCATGGAAGTCAGAAAAAAAACAGATGACATCTTGAAGTGCTAAAAGAAAGTGTTGACAACTTAGTATTCCATATCCAATTAAATATCCTTCAAATTTAAAGTTATCAAAAAATATTTTCAGCTAGGCATGGTGGCACATGCTTGTAATCCCAAGCATGATTGGGAGGCTGAGACAAGACAATCACAGGTTCGTGGACAGCATCTGCTACTTAGTGAGGCCCTCCACAACTTAGTGAGACCCTGTTTCAAACTAAAGAATACAAAATCGGGCCAGGGGTATAGCTCAGAGGTAGAATCCCCTGGATTCAATCCCTAATACTACAAATATAATATATTGTGGTCAACAGAATCATACAAATTAACACTAAATAGAATTCTTAGGAGAAAAAATTATCTCAGATTGAAAGGTAAATATGACTAAAAAATATAAGCTAACTACCAAACAGCAATATATCTTGTGATGTCAGGGAGGTAAGGGGCAGGAAGTGGAGAGATGGTACCAAATCTTGAAGAATCATGAGACTATTTTAAGGACCATGGCTTTTAGAATGAGAAAAGTGGAGTATCACTGGAACATGTTGAAGAGAGGACTGACATGATCTGACTTACATCTTCAAAGACTCATTCTGGTTCCTTTATTGAAAGGGAGATGTATACAAGGTCAGAAGGAGGGAAACCAGATAGAATACTATTGCAATAATCCAGATGAGAGATCATGATGACTGAAGGTATCAGAGGAGGAGGTATTAGTAGAGTTTATGACAAGCACTCAGATTCTGAATGTATTTTTAGGTAGAAAAAATAAGATTTCCTAGAAGGCCGGATGAGGGACATAAGAGAAAGAAGGATGACATCTAAGGTTTTGATCCAAGCAACCTGAAAAATTAAGTTGCTATCAGTAGGTTGAGAATACCTAAACATAAAGAAAGTCTGGAGAGAGGAAAAAATGGTTTCATATTAGACATGCTTGCTCCTTTTTCTGCTTTACTTTCATCCACAACTCTTATCAACACTGACATACTATATATTTTGTCTGTTTGTTGTCTATATATTTATACACTACAAATAATCTTCAAAAAGATAAAGACTTTTGTTTTTGTTCACTTCTACATCACCAGAATCTAGGATAAATAACTTTGTTTTTTTTAAACATCTGTGGAATGCCTTCTAGATGAATAGAAATGTGTTGGAGGGGGCTTTAAGAATAATATGTCTTTAGGAATGCCAAAGAAAATAGAGGAAGGCCAGTAAAGTTTGAATGGTATATAAACAATGAAGAATTTTGAGTGTATGTCTCATACTCAAATATCCAAATATGTATGGCCCATATTCAATTATAAAACATATGTAAAATAAAAGTTATTTGTTGTTTATCTAAAAATCAAATTCAGAACTGAGCGTGGTGGTGCACGCTTGTAATCCCCGTGCTTGGGAGGCTAAGAAAGGAGGACAGCACAGGTTCGAAGCCAGCCTCAGCAATTGGTGAGGCTCTCAGCAACTTAATGAGACCCTGTTTCCAAATAAAATATAAAATAGGTCTGGGAGTATAGCCAGGAGGTAGAAAGCCTCTGGGTTCCACCCCCAGTACCACCCCCCCAAAAAAAAAAATCAAATTCAGTTGGGCATCCCATGTTTTTATTTGCTAAATCTAACAACTGTATGTGATCTCTGCCTTTAATGAGATTAGAGTATAACAGGATACACACAAAAAGAGCCTGTATATAATACCTCTAGGAATCCAGGACGACTTAGGAGTAAGCAGTAGGAACATCGTATAGAGATTCTGAAGGGGCCTCTGAGAAGCTTCATGAAAGAAATTATTAACTGTGTGTTGAAGAAAACAAAGGGCATTCAAAGGAGTGAAAGCAACATGAGCCAAGCTTGGAGGCCAGAAAGACCACGGGACACTCAGGAATCAGCGGATTGGCCACATCTAGAGAACACAGCTGTAAGATGGGATTTGAAGTCATATCACCACGAAATACTGCTGCAGTCCATCCACACTTGACTGAAAAAATACTCTAGCAGATAGGTAGGCCAAGGCTGGCAAACACAGGCACCTCCAGCCAAGAGCAAGGGCAGCAATAGCCACCGCCCTCCCTGCCTCACCAGGCAGCTGTGGTGAGAGCCAGGGAGGGTTCTGAGGTTCATCGTCCTCTATCAGCATTTTATTGGGCTTGACCATCATCCCAAGGGCAAGATGAAGGACAGTTTTATTTCAGCTCACCCTCAAGGGTAGTGTCCGTGTTCCCTGCCCCCCTCTATGTAGAAAAAGGCAAAAAGAACAAATTAATTTTATAAAAAAAAAGAGGTACACGCCCTGAAGAATGTGCCTAGAAAAGTTGAGAGTTTTCTCTTAGTAAACTACTCAGAGATCAAAACCATTTATAGCCGGGCGTGGTGGCGCACGCTTGTAATCCCCGCGCTTGGGAGGCGGAGACAGGAGGATCGCGCAGGTTCGAAGTCAGCCGCGCTGGCATAAGAGACCCTGTTTCAAAAATATAAAATAGGTCTGGGAGTGTAGCCCGGAGGAAGAAGGGCTTCCAGGAACCCCAATACCACCAAAAAAAAAAACAACAACAACAACCATTTATAACCTTGTGTGAATCCCCACAGGCTGGCTAAATCTCGGGCTATGTGGGTTCTACTAAGAAGAAATTGCTGCATGCAGGTGAATATATATATTTACATCTTATAATGGTTTGCTTTTCCAGAAGAACACTGTACATAAACAGATATGCACTACATCTGTGGTATTAAAATTCCACCAGAAGATGGGAGAAAGGGAAGAGTAGGAGGGCATTAAGGGGGAACATGTCTTTAAAAATGCTGCTTCTAGGGGGAAAATAATGGGGAAAGTTGAGAAACACTAAATTAGAACAAAACTATACTTGAGAAGTGCTCTCCTGGGAGAAAAGTAGAGGGCAGGAATAGGAAGGAGCAGAAGAGTGCTCTCCACGTGGCGGAAACAGCCACACACAAGCTTTGAGAAAAGAAAAAGGTAAACAACATAAAATGCAACCGTGTGGTCAAATAAGATAAGGTCTGAGAAGGGCTTATTGGATTTAGCAATTAGGAGGTCACTGGTCATTTAACCTCTTTGTGCTTCAGTTTCAATACTTGTTAAATTAAATTGAAAAATAATCTCCAAGGCAACTTACAGCCCTAAAGACTTTCTCACCAGGTTGGGTCTTTTTACAGAGACACACAAGCACATCTGCATACTTCTACACTCTCCCAGTACACATGCTAATCTTCTTCTTTAATCTAATTTTCCTATATCTCGGCAGGTATATTTGCTCTTGGAGAATTCCAGTTCTCCTTGTTCAATTATAACTATGCTTTGAAATAAATCAGTTATGAGAGTCCACAGCGCTCTGATAAAATGAGCCACTGGACAATAATCTGGTTAATATCAGCTCCAATAAACATTGTTAATGCCCTGTAAATACTTTTTACAATGCAGTAAATGCTATAGGATGTGGATATGTGGATACCAGATTTTATTAAATTTTTTAAAACGATTTTAAAACCCAGATTTATCCAAATGATGCAAAAATATTTCCTATTAAAGCCATCATTTGTTTGTTATTTACTAAGTGCCTCGTATGTGTCAAAGAATGTTGTGGGAACTATCATTGAAGAAGACAAACAGTTCATTGCTTCCAGGAGCATCCGAGGGGGAAGGAGAGGAGGGGAGTGTTTGAGAAGTGATAATGTTCGCAGGACTCTGTCCCCGCTGTCATCTGGCTGCAGGCTGATTATTTGAACCTTGGACCTGTTCCTGGAAACATAGCCTATGGCATCAATGTTGTCAACATGGGCAATGATAGATCTGCAAATGGGATCATTCACCGTTTAGGGGCACAGACCCCTTCTCAAAATTATGTTTTTAAATATCTAAAATGAGATTAAATGAAACCAACAATGTTCTTTCTTTTTACCTTTATTGGTGCATTGTGCTTACATATCATACTGAGGTACAGAGTGATAGGGACATACGCGCACACCGCTCTTGGACCATTTTCCTCTGGGTCTCACCCTCCTCCCTCCCTTTCCTCATACATGTCTTTGAGATTAGCGTTGGTAGTTTAATACAGACGTACATAGCATTATTTCAACTTTAAACCCTCTTCATAACTCCACTGGAGTCTGCTTCTCTATCTGATATTACCCTTGTTTCCCAATTTCTTCTAGCTTCCACACATGAGAGAAAACATACAACTATTTTTTTTTAATAGTTGGCTAATTTCACTTAGTGGCTAATCTCACTTTGCATAACATTCTCGAGTTCCATCCATTTTCCAGCAAATGACACAATTTTGTTTTTTCTTTTTGGCTAAGTAAAATTCTATTGTGTGTATATACCACAGTGTTTGATTCATTCATCTGTTGGTGGACACCTAGGCTTGTTCTATAATGTGGCTATTGTGGATTGTGCTGCTGTAAACATGGATATGCACTTCCCTCTATAATATTCTGACTTCAGTTCCTTTGGAAAGGTACTCGGGAGCGTTATCACTGGATCATATGGTGGTTCTATTCCCAATCTTTTTTTTTAAATTAATGATATGATAATATGTGTTCTTCTTTATTGCATTAAAAATCAAGTCTGGCAGCTGTCTAAATGACTACTACAGTTTTTGAAGTACTGGTGAGCATAAATGACATGCGGAGATACTTGTAACCCTATAGTGTATAGTAAAAACATCTGTGGTCTCTAGAAATGACAGTCACACAGGGCTAATAGTTCTGTGGTCTTATGGCTACATTTGAAATTGAACAGAATGTTAAATTTCAGTTACAGGTTAATCAAAGATTTGTTTCTAAGTTCTCAGACTCCTCTAAATGTCATTCAGAAATCCCTTCAGGGATCTGTAGCCCCCTGTACTAGGCCATTAGACTAAATCAGAATTTTATCTTTTGATAATATTGCTCCATAGTCACATCTAGAGCTACATCATTGGAACTTCCCAAATATGCAAATCATCCATTATTTGGGGCACACTGCCATCCAATGGCTCCATCTAAAGAGTTTAGTATTAGGAACATCTGCAACAAAGCAGCCTTTTAGGGCATTAGACCAAACCTGCAAATTAATGCACCGGTTCATCACAATTCATTAATCAAACTCAGACTGGATTTAACAACAGATTATTAAAGACTCAAAATTATATCCACAGGGAAAAAAAGCAGTTCCCAGAGGGTCAAATGTAATGTGAATGGTTTTGCATAAAACTATAAACCTGCTATTAAATTAAAAACAGAAAAAAATTATGTCCATTCCTTATCTCCAGTCATTTTTTAAAGGAATGCTACACTAATTCATTTTTTTTCACCGTTCCTGGCTACACAGTAAAAGACAAAAGGTTAAAACGAAATGGTTCTTTTGATGTTTGGTTGAGTAACTTACACTAATATGCATTGACTGAGGTGAAGAAATTAATGAAATTACTCCCATAATTCATTACTAATGGAACACTGTCAGTGCTTTCAACTGACAGTTCACACAAATCCTCCTCTGACACCGAGACACCTCATAGTGACTGACGGTCCCACTCACTCCTGCTGGTGTTCACAGAGCAGAACTCAATCTGCTGGTGTTCACACAGATACCCGCCCCACAGCCTCATCACTCACCTCCTTGCTTTCCTTCTCCGTACACGAGCCTGTTCTCTCTGAACAAACGCTCACGGGAGAAGCAATGATTTTATTTATTTTTTCCTCTTCAGAGAATTTTGGTAGACTCATTGGGGATTACCAAAAACTTATGAATATTCTGAATGCTAATTTGGCAGATCATGGTGTTATAACCAACTGTGCAACGAATCCTTTAAAGGTTAATATTTTAGAGTAGCAATCATAGATGAAGAGCATAACAGTAATAAGAGGTATGGAAAAAACAAATTTAAACAACTGTATGATTTCGTGACATATTTGCTCTTTCTCCATTATAATTGAATCATTAATTCTCTCTACTCTAGCAGAAACAGATGCAAAAATTACTAGCACACATGCTGATTAGGGTAGGCAAGTGACATTTCTGGAAATACAAAATGTTTTATTCAAATTATGTACCTGTTTGATATTTATTGGATGTTCTGGTGTTAGTATTATTTTAAACTCTAAACTCTGAAAGGGCAGAAACAATGTTTTTGTTATGTATCTGAGGATAATTAACAATTTCTCTTTGATAATAAGCTCCTATACATTGTTTGTACCAAGATGGCATAAAATGACATTATAGGTGAGGCAAAATATACAAAAATTATAATATATTATTATACATATATGTACATGCAGAAGATAAAAGCCCAAAGTAGTCAATATCTTCAAAGCAATTTATATACTGAGATTAAAATAAAGCATGAGTCAGCCTGGGATTTTGGCTATATTGTCACAACCACATCATAAACAGCAAATGCTGGCCTGGTGGCGCAAGCTTGTAATCTCAGCTTTGGGAGGCTGAGACAGAAGGATGGCGGTTCGCGGACGACCTCAGCTACTTAGTGAGGCCCTTTGCAATTCAGTGAGATTCTGTTTCAAAATAAAGCATAAACAGCAAATAAATGTTCCATTCTGTCACCTCCTTTCTCAGTTCCTGGAACTCCCTTGCTGCCTCAGGATCACAATCCATCTTAACACAGCACTGCAGATAGAATCCACTAACTGTTTAGTGATCATGTAATATGAAATACATTCACTCTACCAAGGCACAGTACCTGGTACACAGTAGATACTATAGAAATATTTATTGAAATAAAGAAGTGAAATTTCTCCTCTCTTTTCAAATGAAAACATACTATGTTAGGACCAATTTAATCACTACTAATTAACACAAAGTGCTATCATGGAGATTAACAGTAAATAAATGCCTCGTAAAAAGAGTTTAGATTTATGCAATAAGCCTCCAATCTCATGCAGATGTTTAATATTCTATCATGAGGGAAATGTGTATACCAGAAGAAGCTATATTTGCTTGAAAACCCAGTTATAAAACCCGTATTGTAGAAACCTGAGGTCTAGGTCACCAAGATTACAAAAAATGAAGCAAATATTAACTTTTGAATGATAGCACTCCGGTCAATTGAGTACTATTGAAATTACTTATTGCTGAAAGGCAAAATAAGTGGTAAAATTATAGGAATTGCTACAGCATATAAAGCCCTTACTCTGGAACAGACGTCTGCTAGTAGGTGACTTGAGACAGCATCCCATGATGCAGATGATGCAGTATCAGCATCAGCATCCATCTTAGAGAACAGGAAATTGAGAGAGCTTTGTCACCTCCCCTAAGGTCATAAAGAGAGTTGTAGGGCCCATATTCAAAGCCACATGTGGCTGACCTCAAAGCCCCTGGAGTGTGACTATCTTCTGATATTCTTCTCAGATTCTTTCCCTTATATCCCCTCTACTGTAGATACTACAAAAAGTGAACACTGAAAGAAAAATTTGGGCCCCATAAATATCTTTGTGCCAATTCTTCTTAGACAATCCACAGAATATAAGTGGCAGAAAACCAACATGATCAACCACTTGGGCTATGGCATCACATTGCCTAGATTAGCATTTCAATTCTATGACTTCCATGCCTGGATAGTTTTCTTATCTTCTGTGTACCTCAGTGTTCTTATAAGTACAATCGGTGTAGTAATAAAACCAACATTGCCAGGTGTTGTGTGGCACGTGCCTGTTATCCCAGTACTTTGGAGACTGAGACGGAAGGGTTGCAATGGTTCAAGGGCAGCCTCAGAAACTTAGTAAGATACCAGGGCTGGGAGTCTAGCTCCAAGGTTTTGTTAAACATTTAAAACACCACAACCTAAACAACAAAGATGTTGGGGTGAGTTCTCAACTCAGGAACTCAGGATCTACAGGGTCTTTGGCTAACACGATGGAAAAGAATCTCAGCATGAGCCAGTCAGAGACAGGGACAGAGGTTTATTTGGGAAAGGGAAGGAAATACACATTCAAGAGAGAATGTGGGCCACCTCACGATGAGGACGGCATATTGGAGAATTCAGGGATCTCTTCTTATAGGGGACTTTCGTGAGGGGTGGGCTAGAGAAGGTATGCGAGGATGAGTTCAGTCCAGTAGTCTCGAGGCAGTTTATGGTGGGCAGTTTAAGGTGGTCTGGTCAGCCTTAGGGTGGATGATCTTTGGTTGACTGGGGTCCTCATTAGCTGATTAATGGATAAGCTGGAATATTCTAAATTATAGGTTTTCTTGGAAATATTGTTAACTCTAGGATCTACAGGTTTCCCCAGAATTTATGGGAGAGTCCAGCCTTGGAAAGAGAACTGGTTTGTGGACTAGAGGCAGAAACACTTCAGCTCCAGATTCTTATATCAAAGTTATATTTTACTTTTCTTTCCTGTCTCCTTTCTACCTACTTATTCCTTCTATCCTATATCAAAACGACCTGAAAGCAGTCCTCACCTCAGATCTGAGTTGTAAATTCTTTGACATCATGGACAATTAGACTGTTCTCACTAAGTCCTCATCCTGTAACTCCATGCCCTGCCCACCCAGGAATACTTGCTTTGTTCTAGAGACTGAGGGACTCAAATGAATTGATCCTTAACTGGTGACTCATTTTTACTTTTTAACAACTTATTGTTTTCCCCTCACATCTATCATTTTAACTTCTGGGCTAAGTTTTTCAGCTCTTAAATAACAGTGAGTGGTAGGGGGTGAGCAAGTGATGAGAAGGAACAAGACAGGAAAGGAAGAGGTGCTATAAATCTTGTCTATGAAATCACAAAAGCTTCTGCATTAATACATCCTTTTAGAGTTGTGGAAAGAGTGGAATGGCATTAAACTTACTGCATTATTTCCAATGTGCAAATGTAAAACTTAAGGCCAGAAGATGATCACCCAGCCAGTAACCACAATATTGAAAATTGAGCCCACAGTTAAACATCCACAGGTATCTGTCATTTCCCTTTGACTCAACCGTCTAATAAAGAAAGAATTTAAATACTATTTCTCATTACTATTATATTAACGTAACTAGTATTGATATATTATAACTATCAGAATATTTTAGCCAATATGTAATAATAAGAATATATTGATGGCATGGAAATCTGTCAATTATAAGAACAGCTTGAAATAACACCTCCTATAAAATGGTTCCTCTCTATGAATAAAACTAGGTACCTAAATATTTCAGAATTGTTGTTAGAATGGATTCAATGCTGGATTAAAAATGACCAAACATACAATATCCATACCTATATAATCTGAATCAATCTTTTGAAACAACACATTCATTAAGTGAATGCTGAAAAACTTGTGCATCCCTTGCTGAGGGGAAACTTGTTTTTGACTACTACAAGCTGGAGCCACAAGTTAACTACCTAGATAGTGGTGGTGGCAAACACTTGCTTTTCCTCTATGTTGGTAAAGCAAAGGGCATTCCTGAATGTATGGGAGAAGATAATGAAAATAAAGAACACACCCCAGTCTAAGTAAACAGAACCGGGTATAAATTGCTTCTTCTCTGATTAACATTACTTACCCTTAGTTACTCCCAGGAGTAAGTGACAGAGGCCTTCACTGCAATTCAAAAGCCCAGAGCAGCACAGGTGAATGCTATTGAGCCCTATCCTAAGCTATAGTTTATAAAATCATTCTCTCTGGATCAATAAAATGCAAATGCTAAAGTTATCTTGTTAGCCATCAAAATAAAAGGGACCTTGAGAATAATGTTGTCATTCTTAATTAAAATGGGCTTCTTAATTCCTTTACTCTAACTAACTAAAGTAGATATTAATACTGTAAACACTTAGCTGACTAAAGAAAGATTCTATCCATACCCCCAATTAGTGAACACTTAATTTATATATGCTACGGCTCATAACTATTTAGAAGTGTGGTTAGGGTAAGTCTCTTTGGCCTACTTTTTAAATGATTAAAGACACTCCATTCAGCTGAATAGATATCTTCAGAGTTGCATTTTGCATGCTAAAACATTCTTTAAACACACAAGCCATCACTCAGATTAAGGGGGGGGGGGAACCCTTCACACCAGTACATTCATTATGTCTTTATTAAAGCTGGACTTTTCCATAGGGTTCTGCACAGCTGAAAATGAGGCTCAGCTTAGTAACAAAGCAAGCATTCCTAGCACTACAAAAATTATAAAATTTTAATGTTTAATGTGTTATTTAATTATAGAAAACTGCAAAAAATAACATCATTGAAATTTACTATGCAAGTACTCCTAATTTATGACAAATTGCTCCTTAAAACACAAGTATTAAATATCTATTAGATTTGTAGAGGTAATGTACTAATATGCATCACTAAGGTCTTAAATTTCTAAGTAGTGATGCTGTTTGTTAGATGCAAATAAGAATTACCTTAATTAAAATGTGCTATCCCCAGCCTCTCAGCAGATTTAGCTCAGTCTTTATATAGGACAGGTTCATTATCTATCTCAAGTTAATAAAAGTATGACCTACTGTCTTACTGACCTATTTCCTTTAAAATTTAATTTTAATTACTATTTTGTTAATGGAAATAAAGCACTAAAGAATTATGAATATGATCCAAAAGCAATTTTGAAAACTTAATTAAAATATCTCTTGAAAGCTTCAAAAGGAATTTAGCACTTACATGATTTGATAGCTGATGGCCTTACAAATACAGCATTAGATACTAACTCTGTTTTTTAAAAAGTTGAATGAAACATACTTTAGCTAGAGCACTTCTGTAATCTGCATCTTGAACTAATGGCCCAACTAAATAGGTATAAACATAAAACTTTTAATTCAAAATTATAACATTAGACAAAGGCTCTTAACAAAGAAATGAACAACCATTATGCAATGCCTTTACAACACATAAATCTTAAGTACATTCAGGGTTTATGCATGAAACCATCATGGTTTAATCCAGAAGACTGCAGATGTGTTCAGTTTGTGTTCTGGTCCTTTGGGACATGAATATAAAATCTAAACAGTCCGTATGCATTGTAGGAAATTCAGAGTTTTATTAGGTAGCTTCCTCTCCAATCTAAATTTCAAAGGTCTACACATATATTATTGATCTTATCTGTGAACATATTGGTTCAGTAAGGAGCCTTTAAACATAACACTATCCATAGGTTTTACTGAGATTCGCTACTCCTCATGAATAAGCTTAGAATATGAGATGAAGTGTATAACAAAGAACATGCTCCGGGCAGAAAACAGCCTGTTATATTCAAAATATAAGGAGCTCTTCTATTACAAACCTATCAGTGCTATCATCCATAATATAATGTGTGTTGTTGTACCACACTACTTGACTACCTTCAGTAAGCAAAATCCTTGAATTCATTAACAATAATGAATTTTCTTCTTATTCCATTTAATGGGAAAGACATTTTTGTCAGATACCAGTCCCAATCTGTCAATTTAAAAGAAATCTAGTATACCATTCTATTTAACATAAAGTCTCATGTTTGGACTTTTAAACATTGGGATTCCGTTTCAGAATTTTTTTTTAATTTGATTCAAAATCAAGAGCAAGAACATGTAACTAAAACAATGAGATAACAATTAAGATACATCTGAATTCTTGTTATTCTACATTATCCTAGAAATGGAATTTAAATTCACATCTACAAATTGGACCTAATTGAATTAACTAAAGAAATTCTGTAAATATGAGTAAGTCCATCATTTGGGGCTTTTTTTATTCACCATATCGAAAAAATGCCCATTTATTTTCCAAAAGCTTATTTACATGTCAGGTTTTTTTTAAAACTTATGATGAACATTACCCCAGAAGCAATAAATGAGGATTAGGCTTATCATACAAAAAGAATCTATAAAAGCTTAATTTAGCCTTATAGCATAGCTGAAAGAGTTGCAGTGAATTATAGCAGAAAGCAAAAGTGTTTCAATAATAGTAATTAAAGAAAATGGAAAGTCAAATTGAATAAAAGTTTATTATTCTTAAATGCTCTAAGGATAATTGATTTAATTGGAAGAGAAAGCAAATGTAGATGAGACATTTACAAACCTTCCAGAGAGGACTTCTGAGCTTTTACAAGGCCTTCAGAGCTTGTTGCTACCAGTTCTACATAGCAAAACTGTTTCAATGCTGATAATTAAAGAAAATGGAAATTCAAATTGAATAAAAGATAGTTTATTATTCTTAAATATTCTAGGAATAATAGATTTAATTGGGAGACAAAGCAAATGTAGATGAGACATTTGTCAGCACTCTGGAGAGGACTTCCAAGCTTTAAAAAAAAAAAAAAAGACTATGGCAGTTGTTGCCACCCATTGTGTGTTAGGACTTAATTTCATGTGAACACGTAACAGCATATATTAAATGTGCAGCTAGAACAAGTTTAAAAACAGGTACCACAGAAAGACGAATACCGGATATCCTCACTTGAATATGAAAGCTAAAAGTGTTGATCTCATAGAAATAGAGAGTAGAATAGCAATGAACAAAGGCTATAAATGAGGGAGGGTGGGAAAGGATCGAGAAAGGATGATTAACAGATACAGGGGTACAACTCGAGAGGAAGATAATATCGAATACTTCATAGCACAGTAGGGAACCCTGGCTAACAGCAATTAATTGTTTATTTCAAAAGAGCTAGTAGAACAGATTTAGAGAAATTATTAATGTGTGAGATGATAGAGATGCCACTTACCTCATCTGCCCATTCACATGCCCTATCCAGGTATTGAAATATTGCACTGTACCCCATAAGTCTTGGCAACTTTATGTATCAGTTAAAATAAACATACACATATATTTAAATTAAAAAAATAATTTTCAGACACCGAAAAATAAACACAAGAGTCTTTCCTTCTGTAGTTGCAGTTATTACCCACTATTAATTGTATTTTTATCAGTAATAATAAGAATAACCCTTTTTAGGTGAGTACTAGGGATCGAACTCAGGGGCATTCTACCTCTGAGCTACCCCCAATCCTATTTTATTTTTATTTTGAAACAAGGTCTCACTAAGTTGCTGAAGCTGCCCGTGAACCTGTGATCCTCCCTGTCTGAGCCTCCCAGGCACTGTGATTATAAGAGTGAGGCACCACAACCAGGGAGGCAGAACTTTTAATACAACTGGGATGAAAAAGAGTGAGGATGGAGAAGATTTTTCTGGAGATAACTAAGTGCTGAAAGAAAGAAAAGGAGGGAGGAATGAATATGGGAAGAAAGAAGAGAAGAAAGTTAAGAAGAAAATGTGTACAAATAAGAAAGTGATAACCCGAGGCCTATTGATTGATGGGGATTTTTAATTTTTTGGTTTTCATTTGCATTTGTTTTTGTTTTTCGTTTGTTGGTTTGGGTGGTGCTGATGATGGTGTTGGTGTTGGTGGTGGTGGTGGTGGTGGTGGTGGTGGTGGTGGTGGTGGTGTGTGTGTGTGTAAAACTGAGAAGAAAAAAGTGCGAACAATATAGTCTCCTAACATCCACCTTTTAATTTAAATTTTTTTCTCATTGGTTTTTTTAAGGCAAAATGTGCCAAAATGGAGGATGATGCATATGATCTCTGAAATATAAAATATAGTGGCTTATGTTTCTACAGTAATAAACTTTGAGAAGAAGCATAATAAATAAACCTTAGAATAATTCAGTCAGAGCTTTTGCATAAAATCACAGTGGATAAACTATATTATTCCAAAACACTATGTTTATATTTTGGCCCTCCAGAACCCATGCAAATAATCAAGCTGGCAACATTCTTCATAAAATTCAGTAGTAGAGCTATATTAAGCAAGGAAAAAGAAAACAAAAATAACCCTCAAAATCTTTAATATCCTCACATAAACTGGCATTCTCTAAGAGTATAGCACTTCCCACCAGAGTTTCTTTTCTCAAGGGGTAGGACTCTGCTGTAGCAATGTTCTGTGACTTATACCCTGGGAAAAGTGAAATTGATCAGGAATGAAACAAAGATTCCCACTAACAGCCCTATTGTCTGGTAATTCCCAAAAACACCACTATTATCAAATAGTAAAGCTGTAAAACAAGA